>NW_026587216.1:6678226-6725053 GCF_907164565.1 Psammomys obesus
AAGAAGAAGAAGAAGAAGAAGAAGAAGAAGAAGAAGAAGAAGAAGAAAAAGAATAATAATGTTTTATTTTTTGTTTTCAAACACCTTCCATTTTCCCAGTACTTTTTTCTAACATTACTTTATTCTAATGTTGATCAGAGGAAACTAGAAAATAACGTGGGAATTTTATTTTAATAAACTTTCCAATCAAGAACATTTCATAATGTATTAAAATTCACTTAGAATGACCGAAGAAAATTCCTCTAGAAAAGAAACCACTGACACGTGTTTTATAAACAAACTTCTTTCCTTCTGTCTTGGGAAACTAACCCTCATGTAACACAGGAATCTGGTTCTGTTCTTGGTTTGGCACAATGAGTGCCCTAGACATTGGTTTTACTGGTCAGGGAGCCTCCACTTACCCCAAAATATCACAGGCAATTGGCACTGTCTATTGTTACTGACCCAGACTGATCTCTTTTCTCCTGTAGCAGCCTGCATAGCTTCCCTGACACTAAGGAAACCAGCCACTAAGTTAGTGCTGCTCTTAGATTTTTCAGAGAAGCCTCTCTTTTAGCAGATGGTGGTTAATTCAAAGACTCACAACTGGTCAGTGTTCAGGAAACAAGTACTGCTGATTACTCGGCCCTCAGTCCTCAATATAACATCCTCAACACTGCCCACAAGGCTCACAGAGCACAAAAATTGGATGGAGTATCCCAGCATGCAGGGGAAGGTACACACTAGTCTCCAACTGTCACTGGAGGCTGCAACCATTGGCAGCTAATGGTTACAAGGGAAAGGTGTCATATTCTTCAGTGATATAATCATTGATACCATTGTCTTGTTTGTAAGTAATTTTACCTTCACTTGGGTATGCAATCATAATGAAATTCAGTAGTTCACACAGAAAAATGGCATCAGTCAGGAAAGGAGTTATTGGGAAAAGGGGCTTCAGCATAAAAGGCTGGGAATGATAGGGCATAATAAAGTTTGAAAATGACCAACATTCAGTACATATGTGTCTATAAATCATCAAATAATAAAGACAAAGTATATGTAAACAAAAAACCGGATCACTGTTCTTTCCCTGTTTAATGAATACTTAATATCATTTTGCTTTTAATTAATTTTAGACACATTTTATGAAGTAAAAACCTTTCATCACATGGAGTTTTCTTTTTTGTTTTGTTTTTGTTTGTAAAATGACACTCCTCTATCTAATTTTTATATCATGGATCATTTGCCAAAAACAATGCTTATCTAAAGATAAAAAGAATGATGCACAAGACCAAATATAACTTACCTCAAATCTGAGAGCAGCATTAGGATGAAATGGTTATTGTTCACATATTTCACAGAGTCTCATGTTTTAAGTAGAGAATGGTGTAAATTGATCTCATTAGAATCTTTAATAAAACATATTTTGTGCCATAATATGAAACAGTTTGCATTTTAATGTTCTCCTTAATTCCAAGATTTTTTTTGAGATAAGCAATGAACTGAATAAATACATAAAGGCTCCAGTTGGCTTATACATTATTCAACTCAAGTAAAATAACAGCATGACAAAGCATATAAATATGCCACGTGCCATCCCATGAAGTGTCTTTATTGCTACTAGAAGTATTACTTTAGAAGGATTACTTTCCCTGCTCTGCTCCTGCACTTACTTACTTAAGCCATTAGCTGTTTATGTATCTTGTGATATTTTGCATTTCTGTGTCAAAATATCTGCTAAACTCAACTTACTAGAAGAACTCCTTATTTAAGCTTTTTATTTAAGCTTTGGTCCACAACATTTTGGGTGGCAATGTTCTGGGGTCTATTGAAGACAAAGAATCAGAGCAGGTATCATATGAATGGCATAAATGTGCTTGCCTCGTGATGTCTCTGAAGCAAAAGGTAAAGCAAAGGACCTGGTCTTGATATCTCTCCATTGACACATCACCAATAACCTCATCTCCATCTGGTTGGCATTAGATAAATAGAGAGTCCACTGAATTAATTAAAAATACCCACACTGAAAATATATTCACAATGACAGTTCTCATTCATGGACTGCTTACATGTTGGGTAGCACACTTGTTCAGTTGTATGGATTACTGGGTTCTTTTCTCAAAATAGCACATAACATCTTGCAGCGTGAACATTGTGACAATATATTTAAGAGTCATGCGACAATGGTGCAGTTAAGGACTGAAAAGATGGCTTGCTGGATAAGCATGAATACCTTAGTTCAGATACCCAGCATCCACATAAAGTGGATGTGTAGAGCCCAGCGCTTGAGAGAACAGACAATGGGGTAATTGCAGCTCATAAGGTACTATATTTGCTGAAAAAGTTAGTTGCAGTGCGAGAAATTCCTCAGAGATCAAGCTTAAAAAGTGATTGAGGAGGACATCCTAACTTCAAACTCTGGAATGCAACCTCTGGCCTCTACATACACTCATGAAATGACATACGTGTGCATACATGCATAACATACACATGCACACACACACACACACACACACACACACACCCCTAAGTATATACAATGATTCATTTAATGACCTTGCAGTACTGAAATCTGAACTGAAGTATTTGTTTTCAAGTACTGGGAATTAATACAGTATGTTTATAAGGAGATTGGCCTCCATAGCTACACAGCTCTTCACAGCCTGTGTTTCTTTCTTCTCTGCAGTATAATCCTGGAAATATTATAGAAAAGTTCTGAGCCACAGCACCTTAACATTACAGTGCCTCAGTTTCCTGTCTGAAAGTGAGGGAGAGTACCATTACCTATTCATGAGTTGCACTGAGTTACAAATGACTTATTACACTCAGGTACTTAAAAATCATCTCCTGGCTGAGAGTAAGCACTACCTGCGTGTTAGCAGTTTTATGATCATAGATCACTTTCATAGGACAGTATACATTTAACATTGTAAATTTTTATTGCCTAATTTACCACCTTGCTTTCGGTTGCAGAATGCATTGCCAGCCGGCTGGTTTTTCACTCTGCAGCTATACTGACAATGTTTTCAGAGACCCTAGTCACTTTCCCTTGAGATGAAATCCCTTTAAATACAAATCCCGGGTCAAAACTGAGCAAGACCCTGCAGGTGTAACTTTGTGCTACCTAAATAGAATGGATGAATAGAGGAGGTGCCTGGGTATTTCTAGGCGGAAACAGAATCAAAGAAGTGAATGATCACAGGCATCGTATGTCATACTATTACAAGGGCAATTTGTTAGTCTCCTAAACATGATAGAATATTGGGTTTTGAGCAAACAAAGGAAATGATGAGGTAACATCAGCTAATTCTCTGCAAGCGCTGCATGTATTGGATTTAACACAGATTTAAATAATAGGATGCAAAGGAGGAAAGGGACACAGAGCTACATTTCAATGACATTGAATAGTAGCTCTGTTTGGGGAAGGTTATTTTATCTTTTAATGGTGCCAGGTGTAACGTACAAGGAAGGCACTCCTGAAGGACATTTCAAGAAACAATGGTGAGTCTCAAACAGAGAAGTCTCTTGAACACCAGAAATATCCAGAATGATTTGTTGCCTTTCAATATATAATATCCATTTGTTAGCCATGAGCAAGAATCAGTTCCACCAGCAATTAATGCAATAGCTTCCACTAATCGTGATCTGTCACACCCTACAATTTGCTCTTAATATCAAATAAAATATTAAAATGTGTGACTTTTTTATATCATCAGCCTTAAAAATCTCACTAAGTTATTTTAATCAATATACTTGTTTTAAGTAAAAGCCATTTACTCTCCTGACTTGTACATTAACCTTCCATTAAGTATTGGAGAAGAAGTTAAATGTACCTTAGTCAATAATGCTAATGCAGGAGCCGTTGTATTACCTATGGAGAAATGCGTATTCATATTATGTTAAAGTGGCTGTTCTTAACGATTAGCCATTATGTGTCAGGAAACTGATAATAAATTTGAAATATTCCACGAGACAATGAATTATAATGTTGAAACTAAGTTCTCTGTACTGTAATAATTTTGAAATGAGGTCATCTGCTTCTTCTGGTCAGTGCCTTTTAAGGCAATGATATTGAAGTGATGAAGACACCCTTGGTGACACTTGAACTTCACCTTGCAGTTTCACATCTTGGTGGGTAATAAATGGGTCTGCTAATTGAAACAGAGTAGCATGAATCTACTGTGTAGCAGTGGTTTTACAAATGCTCCCTTTTAAGTAACGTGCTGAATCTCTAAGCTGCTTATGCTAATTTAGCAATTCTTTTACTTCAAATCCTTGTTAGAGATATTTTTGCTTACCCAACTATCGTGAAATCCATTTTGAATTCCCTGTCCTTAATACTCTTACTTCCTTCTAGGATTCTGCAGATATTTTCTGAATTAAAATCTAACTATAAAGTAAAATTAGCAAAGAGGAGTCTAATCGACTTGGAAAATCTTGCAATACATTTACTCTTCATTGAAGGAAAACTAAATATGCAATAATACAGATGCTTACAAGTCAGGGGGGAAAAAGGTAGTTGTTTTAGGTATTTCCTTCCACTGTTGCAAAATGTGTGTATTCATTTCTCATTCTTGATACTCACAATATTACTCCATGTCTGTAGGACTAAACGTGGCAACTGCAGATTGACACAAACAGCTGAATGTTAGGAGCTTGTCACAGGTCACTTCAAATGAAATGACTATTTATTTTTCTTGTCTTTTCCAAGCATATGTACCTTAGACAATATGCTAATACAGGAGCTGTAGTATTACCTATGGAGAAACGCATATCTATGTCATGTTGAAGTAGCTGTTATTAAAGGATTTGCCATTTGTGTCAGGAAACTAATAAACTTGAAATATTCTAAGAGACAACACATTATAATGTTGAGACTAAGTTCTATTAAAAACTGTATCGTACATATACAAATACATAAATGTGTATGTTACTTATGTCTGTAAGTTTTTCATATACATTTTAATTTCTAGAGGAAGTACAATTTCTCTAATTATCCACTAAAAGTTAAATTTTTTTATGACTAACATTTGATCTGATAGCATAATTACGTGGAAAACAGAAATTAATGCCTAATCTACCCTTACGTTTGAATTCGGTGGCATAAATTTCTGACTAACAAAGAATTTAAAACTCTGCTTTCCTCATGTAGATAATAACACAAATGGTGGTCTGATTCTGCATATTAATTCTTGGAAGTCTCTGTTTGTAAGGCGAGGTATGAGCTGTACATATATCTTATCATCAGCTAAAGAAAACGGTAGTTTTAGAGTTATACTCTATACGATTTAAACACTTGTTTGTTTTATATTATAATAAACTTAATTCCATCATTCACATTTATTATTAAATCTAGATATGACAGTATATTTTTTGCAATCCCAGCACTTGGGATATGTATGCAGAAGGATTTTTTCTAGTTTGGGGTCAGTTCTGGGCTAAATAGTGAGTACCATGCAATCTAAATTTACATAGAAAGACCCTGTTTCACATACACACATAATTTTTAATTTTTTTTTATTATTTGGGAATCTCATATCATGCATCCCAAACTCATCTCTCAGTCCTCCCACATCCAACCCTCTTTGCCCATGACTTCCCCCAGCCACACACCAATAAAGAAGAAAGAAAATAAAAACCCAAGCTAATTTTGTGTTGTTCATAAGCCCATATGCTCATTGGAATATGTTCACATTCCATATTGGTGGCCAGCCCCCAAGAGAAGGTGAGTCTTTCCCAAACTGTACCTGTGCCAGAAGCCCTGGGGAGAGCCCTCCTGCAGGTGGAGAGGGAGAAGGACAGGACAAGCTCTCCCAAAGCCGCACCACTGTCTGTACCTCTGTGTCAGGCAACGGGCAGGGCCAGCTCTCCTGCCCCCACAGACATCACTGTGGCTTCAAGGTGAAGCCCACACCTTGGACATCTATAGATAGTCCACACACATCAACACAGCCCCTGGTCATATCAGGAACACCAACCTACTCATGGCCCTCAGCAACTGCATTAACTACGAGCCTCAACATGGTCTCATGTCACTCATATCAACATGGCCGCCAGATGACATCATCAAGGCTTCAGTCAGTGCCACAGACTTCATTCGTCTGCATGGATCTCAGGCTTCATCACAGCCTGGGGAGGCAGCATGGATCACATTCACGAATATGGCCTCTGTGGCACTGCAGACAACTGTGGAGGAGATCCAATCCAGGAAGTGAACCATAACTGCCAGGGAATCCCACAACTGGTCAGAAAGTTCAGGGGCTGAATCTGTAGCTGCACAGCATTCCCCTAACTCCAGCAGGCAGTGACAGCATGTAGACCTCAGCCTGTCTCTCGCCTGTCACTGCCATCCTGTCTCCAGTTACACCTCTCTCTGTTGTGCGCCCACCACTCCATTTTTCTCTTTTCCACCTCTCCGTCTCCTACTTGTTCATTATAGTGGTACCGCTGGCCTGTGCCATGAGATGGCCAGGTGTCTTGGGTGTCTTCTGTCCTCCGCACCATCATAAAAATAGTTATGTATTACATTATTTTATAAAATGTGTATGGATGAACAAGGAATGTATTCCAAGCTCTAGTAGTTTATAACCATCACTATGTAAATTTTCTTCAATTTCAGTGTATATATCATTTTCATCTCATTGTACTCTTTAATAAATATATTTCGAAAAACTTTTAAGTTTTAAACAGGCAAATATCGCAATCTTCAAAAAAAGAAAAGGGTTAGGGTTAGGTGCATAATATTCACAAATGTACTTTCCTTATTGAACTATTCGATATTAATCCACTACAGATAGTAACATTGTTCTTGAGGATATGTTCATCAATTATTTAGGCTATGCCAAATAGCAGACTTGGAAAACCACATGCCTTACCTGGCCAAGAGCCCAGGACTGTGGGCTAGAAAAGAAGTTACTATTATTTTGCTAACTATTCATAATTATCAAATTACTTCCAATTTTCTTATCTTTATAACCATAGGTTAATTTGATTCTCAGCCCTAAGCAAAGAAGCTTCTTTTGCAGTGAATAGAGGTTAACAAAGAGACACACAATTGGTGAAAAAGCAAAAGAAAAATGACTGCCAAGTGTCCAGCTCCCCACGAGACATTACACTGTCCCATGTACAATTCATAGAACACAATGGGAGAAGGAGCAGGGCAGAAGTGTCCTCGGAGTCAGAGGCTAGGGAAACGGATGTAAAAGAATGTTTTCTGTCTATGACGCCTGTGAATTCACTGTTTCAGCCATTTTTCTGCCCAAGACTCACCCAAGATCTAAGTAGTCCACACTGCAGGATAGATATTGAAAAGGGTCATGAGGTCCAATCTCTATTTGAGGAGCTATGTGAACTTGATAGCTGCTAGAGGAGTCTATTTTTCTTTTTCTTTCTGAAGTATAGCCCATGGTTGATTGTCCACGCTCTGCTGGAATGCCCCACCTTCATGAATGTACAGACAGTTCTAATTACACTCAACTGGAAATTAAGAAAGAAAATAAGTATATGAAGTTGGAAAGGGGATTGTGGTAGAGTCTAGGGGAAAGAAGGAGGGAATAGGAAATGGATATTATCAGTAAAGTATATGCAGACACACATGAAATTACCAAAGAATATTTTTAAGAAGTTTGGAATATGTGCTGTCATGACCTCAAACACAGAATATCTTCACACTAACCGCCTTTATTGTTTCCATAGCACTATCTCGGTTAGCCTTATGTAAAACGAGTTTTTAAGCGTGAAGTGGCATTGACTGAGGCGAGATCATTTATATACACTTCTATTCTTCCCATTATGTGCTTTATGAGAATGTGCAGAAACTAGAAAAGAACATAATTACATTCTTAGTTTATTTTCATTGTTTAAAAAAAAAAAACACACGTGGTGAACAGGCTGTCCTCAAATTTAAATCTCCCTGTCTTAGCCTCCCGAGTGCTGATATGACAGGCATGTACATCACGCTCAGTATAAATTTTTAACATGGTAACATGTGTCACCAGTAACTGGTCTTTAAAACACCATTTTCAAAATTCTAGGTTGCTGGAATTAATTTTGTCAGAATTTTTCCATGCTTTGGGGGACATTATTCCTCTATTGAGCTATTTATTATCCCAAGCTGAAATTAATTTCTGCCAACTTTAGATACTTGCATATTCATTTAATTTGACGAGGAATTGCACACACACATAGTGCCGAGGCATGTGTATGGAAGTAAGAACGCTCGCAGCTCAGGAAAATATAAAATCATTTTTAGTGAAAAGTCACCTGGAAATATTTGGTATTCTAGAATATACCTCCCCAAACACACACTCACCAAAAGGTCCTGAGAATGGAACACCAGAAACTTTCTACTCCACAATGCCTTACTTTGTCTCCTACTCACTTTGTGGTAGAAGCCATAGAGTCGGTCCTGTCAGACATGGGCTGTGAACTGAAATATGGATGTAAGATAGACCAGAAATCTGTGCTTTACTTATTTCCATTGAATTTAAAAGATATAATGGATGCAAATCCTTTAAAAACGGTTCTGGCAGAGTCAGCCTTCGACCCTGGAAGAAGTTGTATATCATGAAGTTTAACTGCACAGACTCTGTGGCCAGACTGCCCGGGTGTGAATCCCCCTTCTCCCACATTTCCTCAGGCTGCTGAGATTTTCATCTGTGAAGTGAGGACAGTGATCAGGTGACTTCACTGAGGAGATGAGAGGATTAAAGCAAGAAATTCCTGGTGAGTCTTCAGAACAGAGCTGTTAACAAGGTCTTGGATATCATCAGTTGTTATTAGAAACAATGTATGTGATGCTTAAGAAATGTTTGGACCTTCCCTCTCCTCTTCCTCTTCTGTTTATTCCAAAGAGGACACATTTCATTACTGTCTTTTCTTTCTATTTTGGAATGTACTTGATATCAATTTTTCTTTTTATATCCCTACTGGTATCTTATCACAATTCATAATATATTAGTGTTGTGTTTAACATTTTAAAGAATATTCAAAACATCCTTGTGTTTAAAAGAAACCATTTCTACTCAGGGTCTTAAGAAATGGATTTGCTTTTGAAGTGACATTGCGTTTTCAAAGATTACCTCTGCTTAGGGATGATAATATAGAGAATTCTTTCTGAACCTTTAGAGTATAAACAAAGACACTATTCAAGTTTCATAAATTATTTCAGCATGCCAGATGTAAAATCAATTAGCTATTGTAGAAATATGGCCTCATATTTTAAGGGCTGTATGATTCTAATAGCTTGGTCTGTGGATTTTTTTTTTTTTTTGAAACTGTAATATAAGGGGTGTGGCTTAAAACATTGTTTTTCACTTTTAGGATGTTTTATATGATTTGGAAAATTGCAATTAGATAAATTACATAAAGCTACCCTTTTAGAATCTGCATAGCACAAAAGTAGATTTTCATTTTCAAAATAACCTCTCAGAAAGTTTGCTCTCAGGAAAACTAAAGAGAATCCATGTTCACCATTTTCCATGGCTCTTCAAAGGCACATATAGGGCACGCATGCAACGAGTTGTCTTAAAAATGCATTATTTAAAAAAAGATTCTACAGATTGAACACTTTCTTTCTTGCTTGCTTGCTTTTCTTTTCTTTTTTCTTTATTTTTTTTCTTTGAGACAGAGTTTCTCTGTGTAGCCCTGGCTCTCATGGACTTGCTTTGTAGACCAAGCTGGCCTTGAACTCACAGAGATTTGACTACCTCTGTCTTCCTGAGTGCTGGGATTACAGGTGTACAGGTGTGGGATACCACACCCACCTCTTCTGTAAACAAAGAAGAGAAAGTGGTAATTTTAGTTTTAAACTATAATACTAAGATAATAGACTGTAGAAAATTTAGTGGCCAATTAATGGCTTTTGACAGTAGAAGTTTACCAGGCTTTAAGGAACTTAGTTCCACAAGTCTAGGTTCTGTAGTTAACAATAATATGGCTAGGAAATAAAGCATAGGGAAAATGCCTGGTTCATTTTGGTAGCTTTCAACAAAATATTAGGAAATTGTTCCAATGGTAAACTTTAATCCAAGATCAGGTAAGACAGCTGCTTTGGTATGGTGAAGAGGTAGACCACTAAAGAAATCAAATAAGCAAGCAAGCAGATTTCTTCATTTCAAATGCTGATTTTTAAGTGATCGATGCATAAATAGACTCCAATAACCAAAGAAACTAATAGCTGGATTAAGAGCAGATAATAGATTTAAATATGTCTTATATCTGAAAAGAAAAAATACAATTTGTGCTAAGTTAGAGAACTATGAATTCACTGTGCTTCATTATCACTCCTGGAATGACTGTAAACAAATAATAAAGACTAGACTTCCAAACCAATAAATTTGTAGTAAGAATTAAGCCATCCTCTGAAAGGCTCTGCCCTGCAGACTATCAAAGCAGATGCTGAGACTTATGAGCAACCTTTGGGCAGAGTGCTTGGAACTTTATGAAAGAAGTGGGAAGTAGTAAGATCTGGAGAGGACAGGAGCTCCACAAGGAGAGCAACAGAACAAAAATTCTGAGCACAGGTGTCTTTCCTGAGACTCATACTCCAACCAAGTACCATACATGGAGATAACCTAGAACCCCTGCACAGATAAAGCCCATGGCAGTTTAGTGTCCAAGTGGGTTCCATAGTAATGGGAAGAGGGACTGTCTCTGACATGAACTGATTGGCCTGTTCTTTGATCACCTCCTCCTGAGAGGGGAGCAGCCTTACCAGGCCACAGAGGAAGACAATGCAGCCAGTCCTGATAAGACCTGGTAGACTAGGATCAGAAGGAAGGAGAGAAAGACCTCCTCCCCTATCAGTGGACTTGGGGAGGGGCATGCATGGAAAAGGTGGAGGGAAGGAGGGATTAGGAGGGAAAGAGAGAGGGGATTATGGGGAGATACAAAGTGAATAAAGTGTAATTAATAAAAATTTAAAAAAAGAATTAAGCCATAATATAAATAGAGTCAGTCTAACAAATCTTAAAGCAAGTCAACACTAGGTGATTTAATGACCTGTTGGGACAAAACTACATTGTCTTCCCAAGAGAGGCAAAACTAATCCAAATTCTCAAACATCATCTACATCCTTCAGTGTGCAATTAAAACCTACGTGATGTAGGGGAGGAACAGGAAAATTTAGCTTATAACCCTAAATATAAAAATAGAAAGGATGAATTTAAGAGCATATCTGGAGATCAAAACACAGATAATAAAATCATAATAAAACATAGTCACGATGTTAATTTATCAGACTTTATATTACATTAGTTAATAAATATTTTATAGAATCTCCATAAAAATATATAGTTACAGCCTTTGAGAGATAGTGAGTTTCTAAGAAGATACAGAACTTACATACTAAAACTAAAAGAAGATGACCAACCAAACTGGAAAAAATTATGTTGATGTTATGGACATACCTTAGTCAATGAAATGTTTGCTGTGCATGCTTTAAGGCCTTAGGCTTGATACGGGAAGCCATGTTTAAAAGCTAGCAATGTACATATTTATACATGTACTTATTTATAATTACTACACCGGTGAGGCTCAGAGATAGAACAGTCTCAAAGACTGGATGAAAACATGCATGTGGAAGTCAAAAGTCAACCTCAGATGTTTTTCTCAGGAGCTGACTTCCCCTTTTGCATCAGCACCTAGATTTGAAAAAAGAAAAAAGAAAAAAAGACTTGCCACAACATTGCTTAAAAAACAATAAACATTTTCTCTTTAAAAAAAATACTCTCTTCTCTTTCTCTCTGCACTGCTCTTAAGTAGTCTCTCTTTCCTGAGCTGTTTCATGAGAGCTGGGAGTATCCTCTGATTCATTCTGTCAAATCTTTCTATGATTCATCACTTTGTCTGCCTCTCAATTTGACATCACTTTCAAACATAGCTGCTTCCTTATATAAACTAATTTTACTGTCATTTTTTTTTGTGTTTAAAGGTGTGTACTAAGTGCATGCTTGCATTCCAGCCAGATCATACTGTAATCCAAAGCATGTCTGCATTACAGCCAGATCTTATAGACCTAGAAGGTCTCTGAACATGATCCCCTTACCAGAGCAGCCATGTTAATGGATTAAAATTCCTCCAAAGGATGTGATTAGAAAGGACACAAAAATGGATTTGGGTGAATTCAGGGATATTGTGAGTTAAAAGTTGTCTTCTGTGTATAATAGGAAGTGACTAAAATCTTTAATTAAAAGAGGTAGTAACTGTTTACCATGCCATTCCACACCATAACTTTTATCTCTTTAAGATAAGTGGGAGGGGGGGCAGTATAGAAGAAAATGGAAATATAAAACTGTTTATCAGACAGGATAAACGGATAAACGGGAATGGATTTTGTTGTGAAATAAAGAAACAGGAGGGTCCAAAGCTACATTTATGTATAGGATTGGCCACTTATGATATAGTAATGTGAGACAGAGACAACTGTGGATAAATGACTGAGCGTGAAGGGAGGACAAACTAAAGACAGTCCATTTCTGATAACATGAAGTTGATGAGGCAAAAGACACGAAGTGAGTCATGAGGCATAGTTGTTAAGAAGAGGAGAAGAAACTGGCTCTCAGAACAGAGTAGAGAGTACTGTTTGGAAGGGACCATTCAGAACTCCTTAGTAGGGTGAAGGTATAACGTCTAGGGCTGTTGTGTAAAAAGCTTGGGGAAAACTGATGGCTCCTCCAATGAATGTAAGCCCTTGATTTGGGTCTTTGGGTTTTCTAGTATCCTATTCCATATCAGTCAGGCATGCCTCTTGCTTGGGTTTAGACTCAGGGGTGAACAAAGGAACACAAGGTTAAATGCAAAAACAAAACAAAGTATCACTGTGGTAGCAAAATGCTAGAGAAATTTGACATATGTAGTAGCAGGCATTTGAATCCAGGTATCAACGTAGATCTTTTTATTTTTGAACGTTTTTTATTATTAATATTATTTACAATTTTTCACTTTGTATCCCAGTTGTAGCCCCTTCCTCATCTCCTTCTGGTCCCACCCACCCTCTCTCTTCCTCCCCTATCCTTCTTCCTTAGTCCACTGATAGGGGAAGTCCTCCTGCCCTACTGTCTGATCTGCCTGGATCCCCTTCCTCTGTGGGCTGGTTGGGTCACCCCACAAAAAGAAGTGATCAAAGAGCAGGCAACCTAGACTATCTGTTCTCCTCTAACTAGGGAACCCACATGGAGACTGAGCTTTCTCATGGAGATGCAGCTCAGATGGGTTACATCTCAGCCGGGGGAGGGGGAGAGTCTATGTATGGTCTTTTGTTGATGCCTAAGTTTCTGCAGTCTCCCCTGGGCCTTGCTATTTTTGTCTTTGTTCATCTCTTTCTGTGGCTCCCAATTCCTCCGTGTCCTTCTGTATTCCCCTTCATCCATAAGCCTCCCTGTGCTCTGTCCAAAGATTGGCTGTGAGTCAAAGTAGATCTTAATCATAATGATTTAAAAATAGTCTGGATTTAAAATCATCATTTCAAAGCCTTGAATTTGAATGTGTTTACCTAGGGAGAGAATATAGCACTTAAAAATGTAGAATTAAATATTTTAGGAAATCTCAACTATGGAGGGCAAGTAGAAAAACTTGAAATTGATGATACCTAACTATAATACAACTGTTTCAGATTCTGACAGTGTCTATGCCATTGAACACACACACACACACACAAATCCACTAAGCTAGTAAGATATAAGGACATGAGAGTGAAGATCTGTTTAATAACTAATCTAGTCAGCTTTCTGCTGCTTTAAAAAAAATAAATGAAAGTATCAAGTCATGAAAAAAAGGTTTATTTTTCCTCACAGTGCTGGATATCTCAATCTATGACTGACTGACACCATTGCTTTACTCTTTCTTTGGTCAATAACAGAAGGAAAACATGGAAAAAAGAAACAGTTTCCACTTGATAAATGAACAAAATGAAGGTAAGAAGCCAGAGACCAACATTCTCTTTTAACATCATTTCTAATTGAGCGAAAACAAGACTCCATCCCTCAATGGTTTCTATAGTATCCTCAAAGTGTCTTCAGGTAGGAACAAAATATTTGACACCTAAGCCTTTGGAGAACACATACACACCAAACTGCCTCAAAAATCTTAGAAGAGAAATTTTTAGAGGAAAGATTTGAAGCTAAATGCTAGGGTATTGAGGACTGACAGGAAGTGAAGAAATGCAGTGATACTGAGATGGCTCGGTTGTGAGAATCTGGACTGTCCACTGAGAGAAGCAGAAAGTAAGATTGAATATTAAAGAGCACATTACGTCCCGTGGCTTTTACGTAGTATAAAGATAGCAAGTTAAGCAAATGCATTTGCTAAGAGCAAAGTATAAAAGCAATATTTTATACATGTAGATGAGAAAATATTTAGAGAAAATGGAAACTGTAAGAACACAGCTGTATGATGATAATAACAAATCTAAGAGAAGTAAGTACATTAACTCAGGAGATCAGTGTTCTTAATGAAATGTGAAGCGATAAAAATCAGAAAAGGATGAAAACAGATTGAGGGAAAGGAAATAAAATGAGATTCTCATCTTGAAAAAGCCTAAGTAGTCCTGTGCAAAAACAAACAAATAAACAAAAAACCCACACAAAACAATATTAATATAAACATCTATAAGCTGAGACACTCGATAGATAGTGACATAAATGAAAGAATGTTCATTTAGAAAACTTTTCCTTTATAGCTTAAAATTATTCCTCAATATATATCATCCAGGGTGTCTGGGTTGACATCTGAATCTCTCTTTTTTTCCATTTTTTTCTTATTAATTATTTTATTTATTTACTTTTCATCTTGATCTCAACTTCCTTTTCCTCCCCTCTACCCAGTCCCTCTTTTCTTCTGACCTCCTCTCCCTCCATTTCTCCCTCCCTTTCTCTTCAGAAGTGAGGCTTTGCTTGTGTATCAACCGATCTTGGCATATCAAGTTGTAGCAGGACTGCAAACATCTTCTATTGAGGCTAGACAAGGCAGCCCAGCTAGGAGAAAGGGATACAAAAGCAAGCAACAGAGATTGAGGAAGCCCCTGCTTCCACATGAGGACCAACCTGCATATCTGTTATAAATGTATAGGGTGCCTAGGTTCTTTCCAGGCATGTTCTTTGGTTGATGTTTCAGTCTCTGTGAGTCCCTACGGTCCCAAGTTAGTTGATTCGGTAGGGTTTTTTTGCGGTGTCGTTGACTTCTCTGGTCCTTTTAATTCTCCATCCTCCTCTTCCACAACATTCACTTATCTCTGCCTAGTGTTTAGCTGTAGGTCTCTGCATATGTTCCATCAGTTACTGGTGAAGCCTCTCAGAGGACAGTTATGCTAGGCTCCTCTCTGCAAGTGTAGCAGAATATGGTTAGTATTGTCAGGGATTTGCTTTCTCTCATAGGATGGGTCTCCAGCTGGGCCAGTTATTGCTTGGTCATTTTCTCAGTTTCTATTTCATCTTTATCCCTGTACATCTTGTAGACAGGAAAAAAATTTGAGTCAAAGGTTTTGTGGATGGTTTGGTGTCCCCATCTCTCCAATGGAAGTCTTGCCAGGTTACAGGAGGTGACAGTTTCATCTTTTTTTTTAATTTTATTTTTTTCTTTTCAGTTACATTTTATTAACTCTGTATCCCAGCTGTATCCCGCTCCCTCATTCCCTGCCAATTCCATCCTCCCTCCCTCATCTCCTTCCTGCCCCTTTCCAAGTCCACAGATTGGGGAGGACCTCCTCCCCATTCATCCAATCCTGTTTTATCAGGTATCTTCAGGACTGGCTGCAAAGTCCTCCTCTGTGGCCTAGCAGGACTGCTCCTCCCTTGGGTGGTGGGGAGGTCAAAACATCAGCCATTGAGTTCCTGTTAGAAATAGTCCTTGTTCCCCTTACTATGGGAAACCAATTGACAGTTTCATCTTCCATATCCCTTGTTGCTCAGAGTCTTAGATAGAATCACTTTCATAGATTCCTGGGAGTTTCCCTTGTCCTAGGTTTCTGGCTCATCCCAGAGCTGCCTCACCCTCCACACCAATTTCCTTTCTCTCTCCCTAAATTCTTCCCAGACTTGATTCCTCCTCTTTCCTCATCGCTCCCTCTCCAAGCTAGGTCCCTTCTTCCATCTACCTTCCAGACATCAGAATCTCTTTAAAAGGTATGTGTGAACAATGCAAGTCACATGATGAACCATAGGCTATCAGGAACTAATGGCTCATGTCTACACAAGTTATGTCTTAATGGATTTAAAGCATAAGAAAAGAAAGGTGGTGTAGTTTGTTTGACTGGTTTGTGTTGTGTTAAGGATCTTGTATAGGGTCTTCTACATGATAGACAAGCACTGTAAAACCCAGCTGCATTAGAAAGCTCTGACACTTGCCTTTTCAAATAATGAAGCCTATGATCTGGAAAGTCACTATACTTTGGAGGTGTGGTATCCCCACTAGTATTGTGCCCCAGTGGTTGACCCCATACCCAAACCTCTACGAGCAGTTCTATTTACAATCAGTGAGGAAATATGAAGTTAAATGGAGAGACACTTCGGGGATCGGAGAAGAGTAAGATGCACATGATCAAGATTCATGGCACAGGTGATGACGATTTCAAGAAATAAACTAAAAACCTATTTTAAAATTGTGACAAATTAGTGATGATTTTCAATTTAGCCCTAAAAACATTGGGTGTATGAAATACAGGACTAGAATTCAGACTTTCATGTTTCTGTTGAACACCGAGGGAAAGGTGACTTGAGTGATATATCTAGGAGGATTGTTTGCCAAGTAACTGGCTGATACGGGTAGAACAAAAGCTCTAAGTGGATTATTGAAGAGTGTAATTTTCGAACTTGCTTGCTGCAAACATTTTATTAATGAAGTAGATGCAAGAATGTATCGTGTGTTTATGAAGAAAAGACAAATGATAAACTGTACTGTACAAAATATCTATAATTTGATGTATAAAAATACATAAATTTAAAATGTATGGAATACAAAGAAAAATGAAAGAAGGAACAAAAAGGGGGAAGAAGAAAGAAAAGGCCAAAAAAAGGTATTTCTAAATAAGGACATGTATAAAATCTGCCTGCATAGCTTTACACTACATGCTCGTGGCCATCAAAGTTCTTGACAGGGGCATGGCACCGTGATTTTATCTATCCTTTGTTCAATATTTACAGTTCAACAACATTAAAGAAAATTAAATTCAGAAAGTAGAAATGGGATGGTCATACAGTGGTCTGCTAACAGTGTGGAACCAGGTGCACATAGCAGACCCTGCCAATGACATGTATATATATAGGCTTGCAATTACAATCTCCATTTACTATGCACGTGACCTGATTTTTTAAGGTTTCTGTGTCATTTCTCCATTCGGTGGGTTCCTGGAGCTCAGCTTCCGGATAGAGAACTGGGGTTCCATTTCTCTTAGAAGAAGCTAGAGTGCTTTAGGGCAAGGTCCAGACACTAGGTTGGGGAGTGAAAAAAGTTTTCCACAGAGTTTTACAGTTTAGCTTTTTTAGAATGAAATTGACAGTGGCATTCCAGAGCCTATGGTGATACCAAAGTTTTATAGCTCTTGGATAAGCTGCTGTGCTGAGCATGGCAGAGATATGAGTGAAAACACATGCCTGGTGAGCTTGCAGCTGATACACAGGACTGGTGAGGATGAGGCCCAGTGGGTCAGAGGACAGGCCTGGTTAGACAAAGCCCAGAGGGGGGAAAAGGACTACTCTCGGGCAGCCATGGTGGAATGCTGATAGTAGCACACAGCAGCCAGGCAGCAAGCAATCAGCAGGTGTATTTGAAATGAGAGATTTATAAACCTTGGGAAGTGAGAGGGGTTTTGAGGGCGAGTGTGTTCTATTTGCTGGGATCATGGGTCAGTGGGTCAGAGATATTTGATTTACATGTAGTGGTACAATGCCTCATTTTCCATACAGTAGCATGGTCCTCTAACAAGAAGGAGAACACAATACTTATCCTGTTGGGGCGGGGGGGAATATCCAAGTAGAGTTGGAGTCACTGTTGAATACTAAGATCCTTGTCAGGGTAGGGTATTTCTAGGAATTCCCAGATAGCTGCTGGATGCTTGTTCTTATCAGGAAAGGGTCCTGCCTGGAATCTAACCTGAGGGCTATGTGACACTCCTTCCAAAAGCTAGGGTTACCCAGATCAGGGGAGACATTTAGAACCTCGCTGAGAAAATGGAGTCCACCTTAATAGATCAAGCACAAACAAATGCCTACCTGGAGACAACAAACTTCAACCTAATCCAGCAAAGCTCACATTTCTAGGCCTCATTTATCTTCTCTGCATGTAATACATGTATCATTGAAACACCAAAACATTGATATTGTGTGTATGTGTGTGAGTATTTCTCATACACAATTTGTTTCTATTGGTACGATAAATAATGCCCACATATTTGTGATTATCTTTAAAGAAATAATAGATAAGAAATATGTTTACAATAGTCTTACAGTTGAATACTTACTGTTCCAAATTGCAGCTTTCAATTTTTTATATACTAAATATTTGGTTTATATAAATACTAGCCGTCTGCAAAATAATGGCTGATGCATCACAGGGTGAGAATGTAGTATCATCCTAAAATTAGCAATCAACTAGAATTGTGTGAACATAAGCATGCATGTCGTTTAGGAGCAGAGTGAGACTGATCTCTGCAGAGATTCTAGGAGAAGATGGAAATCAGTGTGGCCATGTCAGGTTCTGAAGAACAGAGTGAGAGATGGGGTGAGAGGCTGTAGAATTCCTATGTACAAACCTTGATAGACTAGGGTGAGAGGGAAGGGGAGGAGGACTTCCCTTATCAGTAGACTGGGGGAGGGGCATGGGAGAAGAATAGGGAGGGAGGGTGAGATTGGGAGGAGACCGCAGAGTGGTCTACAGCTGGGATACAAAGTGAAAAAAAATGTAATAAATAAAAATAGCATAATCCAAAAAATTAATAAAAAGAAAGAAAAGGAAAAAAATGCTCTATAACTTGATTAAAATTTCTCTAATTTATAGTAGAGGTTGAAATTTAAATTATGTTAGACTTAAAATAGTTGTCATATAGTTATGCATCTTAATTAACTTGACTGCAGGTGAGTTATGTCATTTAAATGAATTTGAGTGGATCTACTTTTTAGTTATTTACTTACAGAGACACATTCTAACACATATGTATTACAAGAGTAGTGTCAACCTATTTGTCACATATAAGTCCAATAATGAAAAGACCATTCTTTGTATTTACTAATAAGATTAACAAGCTTGGCTGTACTTTATTTTTAGAAAAGCGTTAAAACAGAAATTTATTTATAGTAGCTATAGTCTTATCATATGAATTTAACCAAACATACAAGTGCAGAGTTCTATTGTGAAAGGCTGGTAAATACATATATCAATGAAAAATACCTGCTTGCTTCTGTTTTGTTTTTTTCTCAACATCATTGGTCTGAATTGGGTGAAACACTGATATGTTGGATATTTCTGCTTGCTGATATGTTTGAATTAATGGTACTATTATTTTTTTCCAAACCAAACAATAGAAAATCTATAGTTGTTTTTCTTCTGCCTCTCACCTCTCTTTTTGGACAAGATTAAAGATAATGACCAAAATATATGCAATATTTAAACGTTGTCAGATAGTCATCATATTTATAATATTTACGAACACCACTGTCCATGGTGATTTAAAACTACATTAAAGTCAAGCCTGGGAGGACATCATGAACAGCTCTTGTTTAAAGGGCATTGTGAAGGAGAGCCTTTAATCTGATTGATGAAATAAATGGAAAGTAATCTATCCTCTATTCAACAGCTTGTTGATGATATGAAAGAATTCCTACTCGAGCAAGCAAAGCTTTAAAGAGAAAGACCTCTTTCATCCTGTCAGCCTCTCATTTTTAGAAAAAAGTTAAGTTTTTCATCATGGTTCAGGGGAGTCCTTGTAAAACGTTCATTGAAAATTTAAGAGCAATTACAGTGTCAGACAGCGAGAAAAATTGCTTTTACTGAGTGAGAGTTCTCTGACAGATGCATTGTGGGAGAATTGATTCTTTCTAAGGGATAAGTGAATTGTCATTGTTAGGCTCTTCTCATGACATCTAGCTAGATGGCATCTGCTTTGTAACAGAAGATTTGAATCAGACAACTGTACTCAACACTAGACAGTGTCTAGATTAGTTCTGCAAAGAAATGAGGCTTTGCTCTGCATGGCATCCACTGAGCTTTTAAAGATTACAGATGAGCAAGGGTTTAAAAAAAAAAGTTAGAAAAATCAAAAACAAAGCTTTATAGCCACTTCAGAAAGCCTGGATGTTTAACCTGTAAGGAAGTCTGTCAAATCCTGTGGAAACCACATAGAGTAAAGATCAATAGGATGCCTACTGGCTCCATTAGCTTGGAGCAAAAGGGGGAGAGTGATGCTGCTCTTCTGCAAGAGAAACTACATTATTCCAGGGATTATGCGGGATCAGTTCACTTTGCAGAGAAGAAGAAGAGAAAGTGAATGAAGATTCTTGGTGGGCCAAGACTGGAAAGAAAGGGCTTGCCAGGTAACATAACTGATGATAAGAAAGTGGCTGATTGACTGGGAGGTGTCTCTAATTAGATGTTCATTTGCATAGAGGAATGTGTCAGTGCTACTCTGGAGTGAGGCATGAGAAAGGAGATTCAGAGAAAGAGTCACAGGAACTGCTGTCACTCAAATCTGCTGCAAGCTCAGCTCACAGTACTAGGGTGCTGTTTATGCTTTTAGAGGGAAAGCATAGACTTGCTTGGGAAGTCATGCATTTTAATCAAAAGCATAACTGCACATCTCATAAATCTTCATGACTGTACATGTATTAATTACAGACTTAGTGCTAAGCATTTTGTTAAGTAAACAGCGGTAAAAATAATATTACTTGATATTGTAATTGGGACAAAATTATAATCAATATTTTAGGAAAATAAATTTGTAATATGAAATAATTTTTCTTATTTCATATTTGTTTATAATAAATGTTGTGTTTGAAGAATATGACATGAAAAAAAAAACTTTTCATAAAATTAGCTATTGAATATTTTCAGTTAAACTCAAACAATGAACAAAAGTATTACACATGAGAATTTATGCATAATTTCAGCTTAAACAAGGAGTTTTGAATTGACCCAAACATCCAGTGTTCATAGAGTAGTTAAAAAATGTTGTATTAATGAATAATTGTGTTTGAAATTTGCAATAAAACTATATACATAAAATACTGAAACTTCTAATATGTGTGTTTGAAATGTTTTTCCAACGTTATCAGAATAGGCAAAACATTAGCATTTTTTTCTCCCCGATTTCACTTATTAATTTTTTTTTTGCGCAATTAAAAGTCTTGAGAATGTTAAGGAGCACACAATGTTAGCCTAATTTTTGTAGAAAAGCATTTATTCCCTAAAGTGTGGTCTTTGTCTTGATTCCTGACCTAGGTATACTTGCAAGGTCCCCATAGCCTTTTATCAATGTTTATAGTAATCCTCAAATAAATTGACTATTCAAAAAGGCAAATTTGAATCCCACCAGTGGAGTGCAGTTAAAATTAAGCAATATGTGAATCTTACTGCTTTCACTCCTCATATTTTTCTTTTAATATCCAGACACGCTTGTATCAGTCAGGTTAGCACAGTGTACTTAGGCACTTTCCTAACAACTGAGTGATTTCGTGTGTCATTACCATAAGAAGGAATGCAGTACTTGGTGATTTGCATGTGGAAAGAAACTATAACCTAAACAAGGAGTCATGATTCAAAATGTTTAGGTGATAAATATTACAGTATGTATTATGTTTAAAAAAAAACTTACTTGATTACAGATAGTAGCATATCTATGAATCTTAACAGTGATATCAATGCAGAGAGACAATATGTATCAACACAAAAAAATCTATCAGGTATTTAAAAAATCTATCAGGTATTTAAAAACTAATAGGCAAAGAAAATCATGTCTTTTAGCATCACAGGCATGCCTTGAATATTAGTGTGATAGGGTTTTTCACTGTTAACATATGGAACAATCTTACAACGGTATTTTATAATTTATTGTAAAAACCCAAACTCAAAGTACCTAAATAGTATTCTCGTACATAAATGCTTGCTTCTCATTTCTTAGTAAACATTTCAAAATATTCTCAATTCTAAAGCAAAAGCATTTTAAAAGGTCTTGGGGAAAAGATTGTGTCATGTGATCTGAGGGCATCTCAATAGTGTGAAATAGGAAACAAATAAGAGGCAGGTTCACTCAGCAACTCCTGTGAGAAGAAATTCATGAAATTTAAAAAAAATCTGATTAATGAGCACAGAGGTGCATGTGAAGTAGATTGTGCACTCCTATTATATAGAATAAAATCTAGATTAGGGTTCTATTTTAGCTGTAGGCTCATTATACCCAAAATTCATTACTTCTGACTGTAAGTATTAATATTTTATATTTAATAATATATAAATGTATTTGTATATTAATGTTAATATACATTTGAACATCATCTCCCATGCAAGGTACATTTAAAAATATGAACATATAAAAAATACAAGTATTTTCAAAGAAAAATGAAATAATGATTTTAGTAGTCATGGCTAAATGCTCAGGAATCTGAGGGTCATCATCCCATAGAGAGAAAACATCAGGAAGCTGTGGATGCTTTGTGATTCATGTCTTCCTGTAGCACCGTGGCCATCAGAGCTGCTCCCACGGTAGTGCACAAACCACAGTGTTGGTATGTGAAGGAGTTTCTAAAATACATAAAACCGAACTAAAATGTCTAAAAAATTAGTCTGGTTGCTCTATGTTGAATTTATGCTTGTGAGTGATATGAAAAGTAAGATATGATACTGGTGTTCACAAAGAATGGCATCCTTGCCTCTTCAGTTTTGTCACCCCAGTTGATAACGTAAAAAGGCACATGCATCTGTGTTTGTGAGACTTTGCCATCTGTGGCGATGCCTATTATCCAGTGTCACATTATGAAAGTTGCCGGGTAGCAGGCTCTTTTCAATATATGCAGAATAATTACTTTAATCTTTTCCCTGTATGAGGAAAGATAAATGCTATCTGCTGTATATACCTGATGAAACACTTATCTATTTTGATAATGAATGAATCCATTTTAAACACATGTTACACTATCCATCTTTTGTGGTTCAAGAATGGATGACAGTGTGATTATGTCTTCATGAGATAAGTAAATGTGTGTATACTTAGAACCTCTGGCTTTAAAAATACCAGCAAAGTACAACTGTGCAGATTAGTCATTTTTCTTAATGTTGACTTTGAATGTGGTGGCTTTTTTTTTTTATCTTATTGAATGTTATGGCACAGTTAATTTTAAAGAGGTTAAGTTTCACTGGAGTGTAATATGCTAATAATTTATCATATCTTTATGTAATACTTTTGTAAAGTATATACCATAAAACATTTCCATGACCAAGGTTGTAGTATCTATGAGAAAAGACAGTATCAGTGCAATTAACTGGTCTGAGAATAAAGTGTAAGATTGTCAGAAACATAGGTGCCTGATATGCCATCCAGTCCAAAGGTTCTAACAGAAAATTATTACCATACACATATCTAAGATCACTGCCATCCAATCAAATAGAATACAACTTTGAACTTAAAATCTCAGGAAATATTAAAGTATAAGTTGAAGACATTTTTTATCCAAAGTTAGAAAAGTTAAAGATGTTTTTCATATTCATTTAGTTTCCCATATTTGGAAGCATCTAGAAACACGCATGTTTAAAGTACTAAAGGCTTAAAAAGTATCTTCCTTATATATTAGCTCATCATCTCATCTTAAGCAGTGTCCTTTCTGAAAGTCCCTTTCTGTGCCCAGGAAGACATATCATTTTCCTCACACATCGCCTTATACATCAAGATCTGGCGCTGCTAACCAGCTACTCGCCATGAAAAATATTCTTGAATATGGCAAAAGTACAAGATGTAAGAAGTAAATTTGTGTCAAACTCAAAACCAGACAACAAGAATCAGAATAGCTTTAAATTAAATACACTTTTACAAAACGCTTTTCCTCATCTCCTATTTTTATTGCATATTTTAAATATTTAAAATCGCATAGTCTTGAACACACTGTGATACCTTCTGACCAAACCTAGTCACAGAGCATCATTCATCATAGCAAGTTGGAGGACGAGACAAGAGGCAAAATGCACACAGGTTGATAATCTGTTTATAATACAAATGGAAGATACAAAGAGCTCACATCAAAATATATACTTGGATGGGGGTAGAAAAGAAATTACTTTAAATACACAAAGAATAAATTTTTACTCTAAATTTTTACTTTGAACAAGAATTATCTGGTTTAATTTTACTTAAGATGATGCTTTCCTTCTCCTGGAATCAACTGGTTATCTTAGCCCCTGTTTGACAAACTGGGAAATGATCAGCCCCAAAATAGTTTAAACATTGAGCTTTTTCTACTTGAGCGGTTTTGTTATCTTTTTATGTTGCAATGGCATGCCACCATGGGGATTTGCTTTCTCAAAATGATTAAAGAAATGAGAAGATAGAGGAGAGCAACTGGCAACACGGGTGATAACAGGGTGTCTCCGTGAGTTATTTTTAAAGTTCTGATGACACTTAATTGCTCTCTCAAAAACACATTGTTCTGTGTGACATGTCTTGTAGAGCATGAGATTGACAAATTATGTGTAACATTGAGAAATTTGAACTAATCTTTTCAATGAAGAAGTGTTTAATTAATGACAGTCTCAATATACTTAAATGATATATATTCTCACATTAGAGAATTTCAAATATGTTTGCATGTTGATTCAAAAAAATGTGGTTATTAAGAATTTCTCAGGCATTTTATGGTCTTTATTCAATCTCTTATTTCATAGCTTAATTAAAATTACATTGGAAATATTTTTATATTTTTAGTTCATTACAAGTTTGTATGTATCCTAAAAAAAGAAAAGAAAAGAAAAACAACTTATACCCATAAAATATCCAAAGCCCCAAAGCATTAGATCGTCATGCAGGTGGCTCTGAACTTCTTAGAAAGCCAAACCAAAATGTTTCCAAATTCTACAACCTGCCATAGGAACATTATTAAGTTTAATTTTTAAAATTAATTTATTTTTTATTAATTAGAATTTATTCATTTTGTATTTCAGCTGTAACTCCCCCCTCATCTCCTCACAATCCCACCCTTCCTTCTTCATCTCCTCCCATGCTCCTCCCCCAGTCCACTGATGGGGGAGTTCTCCTCCCCTTCCATCTGACCCTAGCCTATCAGGTCTCATCAGGACTGGCTACATTGTCTTCCTCTGTGGCCTGGTAAAACTGCTTCCCCATCAGGGGGAGGTGATCAAAGAACCAGCCAATAAGTTCATGTCAGAAACAGTCCCTGTTCCCATTACTAGAGAACCCACTTGGATACTGAGTTGCCATGGGCTACATCTGAGCAGATGTTCTAGGTTATACCCATGCATAGTCCTTGGTTAGAGAATCAGTCTCATAAAATGCTCCTGTGTCCAGATATATTTGGTCATTGTGGAGCTCCTGTCATCTCCAGGTCTTACTAACTCCCCCTTTTTTCATATGATTCCCTGTACTCTGTCCAAGGTTTGGTTATGAGTCTCAGCATCTGCTTTGATACACTGCTAGGTAGAGTCTTTCTTCCGATGTCTATCCTGTTTGCCATTCTGAATGAGAATTAAGCCTCTTCCCTGGGGTCCTCCTTGTTTCGTTTCTTTAGGACTATAGATTTTAGTATGATTATCCTATATTATATAGCTAATATCCACTTCTAAGTGAGTATATACCATGTGTGTCTTTCTGTTTCTGTCTTACCACATTCAGGATGATCTTTTCTAGTTCTATCATTTACCTTCAAATTTCATGATTTCCATGTTTTTAATTGCTGAGTAGTATATTTTCTTGATTTTTAATTGACAAGCCTGAACTTTTTGTAGTATTTGGTGTGCATAATAAATGTCTGTTGAACCAAGTAAATAAAAAATGTCCCCATGTAAATGTAGTAAGATGGCTTTCATTTCCTATAATTTTAACCCAGTTTCTTTCAAAATTCACATGGAAATTGCTGTCTACATTTTGTATTTTATTCAAAAGTCTAAGAGACATTTTCTGAGGCTTTGAATGCACTCTCCTACTTATCATATAATATTCTTATTTTAATAACTGTAAATGAGGTTCAAAGAGAATATTTCTTGTCTTTGTCGTAAAATCATTGTTTATAATTCTGGACAAATTATAAATTATTTACTCAGAAACGGTCATGGATAAAGTGATATAAAAATGTCTAATTATTGTAACTTTACAGCTAGGTCTAAGTAAAATAGCTGACTAAATAGTTGCATCACCTATGCATCATTTCTACTTTCAAAATGACCATTTGATGGGCAAGCATAAAGTTATATGTAGTGATGAGCAGTCAAGCAAGTAGCATTTACATAATTTTGTGTACTGATGGCATCAATAATTTTGGTGGATTTCAAAAGAACATGCATTACTTATGATGCGACTTCAAAAGAATTTTAACATTCGTTAAAACATCTCCTGAAGCATAAATATGTTACTTTACAATCCATACTGAGAGAAAATATGTACTGGGTTTTGAAATGATTTTTTTTTAAACAATGGGGAGCAAGACACTCAGAGTTAGTGGAAGGCAAAGAAGTGAAAAGGAGTATATTCCATTTTTATAGCTATTTTCTGAGTAGCACAGGAGATTTTGCAGACTTACTATACCAGAATTCTTGCAATGCATTTCACAATATCCATGAAGCTCTCTTCTTGGTTGCAAGCTATTTTGTGGTCTTGATGGCAGAACACTTAATAGGTTGAAAGTAGAGCCATACTGAAATGGTGCTATTTGCAGTCATTCTCAGTATGGAGAATGGTATTTTTCTAAGACTATATGTTCAATCATTTCTACTCATACTCTTGAAATTGGGTTGAATGAGAAGGTCCATTAACTTGGGTTTTTGATCCAACTTTTAACATTAAATTGGATTGGCAAACTATATATATGTTCAGATACAAAAGCGAACAAATGGAGATTTTAGTGTACCACGACTCCAATACGAATCAACAACAGAAGTGGTTTCCAAAGCAGCAAATGAACTCTAGTATTTAGTGACCTCTGTGGACTACTTAGTAAGTTCTAAGTGTCCATACTTTAAAATATATATTTGCATCTTGGGCCATGTCTAACTAGTGATGAGACAAAATTAATGACTTAGAATTAGAAGCAGAATAATTGAAGCCTTTCCCTAAATTGAGGACTGTTGTGAGAACAAAGGGTTAATACCGTAATGCAATAAGCTCATGTGGCTGAACTAAAAAGAAACAATGAGGAGCGCAGAAGCCATATGTAAAATGCACATGTGTGTGCGCGTGTGTGTACACACACACACACACACACACACACACACACACACAATCAATCAAACATCCTTTTAGCAATCAGAGCACTCCAAAGGCAAAATGTCTTTATTAGGAATTAGAAAATCTCTAATGTTAGTGAAACTTGGCATGAGGCAGAACTATATCAGACAATTATTTCAGGGATATTATTAAAAAAATAAATATTTCATATAGAAAACAGAAGAGTTGGATTTAATAACGTTCAAGCAGGGAGGACTCTTCAAGCAGGGAGGTTCCTGTTTGTTAAGTACCAGGTATAAGAATAGTGCTAACCTTAGTCTCAGCCATGGGAGTGTACATCATAGCTGTGCGTACTCTGTGCTAGTCATTTCACAATCCCTGTAAGAAATGGAAGGTCAGAGTCACTGTTAGGTTTAATTCATAGACATTCATAGACGTAAGAGGAATGTGTTGGAATTTATCTGACTTTCCCTGGAACACAGTGAAACAGTGAGTCAGAATTTAAGCCAGGAAGCCATGACTCAGTCAGGACAATCAAGCTCGATTGGTGAATCCAAGATGCACAGGGCAATTATAGAAAATCAAAGCTGTTCAAGAAGGAAGACATGGTTGGCTCCAACTAGGAAGAAACTCTTGCCAGCAATCAGTTTTGTACACTGGTCTTGTCTCTGCTGCCTAGACTTTGATGATGGCAAAAAAAAAAAAATTGTCATAGGATAGAAAATGAAATGAAAGGAAATAAGTTATGTACCTGAGTAGTTTTTCTCCTTTAACCTAAGCATATTAAGGTAAAATGTTTCATGAAACATAACTATCAGGCTTAATTGTAACTTAGTTGTAACTCTCTTGGTGGAACCCTTGCCTAATGTGCATTTTCAATCTTCATCAATGCAAAAGCTAGGTGTGGAGGCACATGCCTGTAATCCTAGTACTGGGGAGTTGGTAGTTGGACGTTCAGAAGGCTCAGAAGGTTATCCTCTCTTATAAGAAGTTTGAGGCCAGCCTGGGATATTTGAGCCATTGTTGAAAGAAAGAAAAGGAGGGAGAGAGAGAGAGACAAGGAGAGAAGGCAGGAGTGTGATGAAGGAAGCAAGAAATAAAAAAAAAAACAAATAGTATAGCTGCAGTCTGAAAACAGCAACATGAAAATCCATACGTAAGGTTGTCCCAAAGATCTTAGCTTATACAAGGTGATAATAAGCCTGCCTCCCCTACTCTTCCAGTGTCCAAAGAAATGATTTCACATTACTAACCTATCAAATTTCATTTGGCATCACAGTAAAGCAAATATGAAAATAAATTTATGTGTCCTGCAAGCTACTGCACAATTGAGTAATAATAGCCAAGGGTCTGTATATAGTCAGCATGATTTATGAAATATTTTCTGTACTAAGTTGCGAAAACAAAAAAGCAGAATATACTCCCAACTCATAACACACACAAACAAACAAACAAATACATGAACTTGGTGCTGAATAGTTTTTGAGTTAACTTGACATGGTCATACCCATTTGTAAAACTAGAACCCCAATTGAGAAAATGCCCCCACCATATTAGTCTGTGGGGCAGCTTGTGGGTTTTATTCTTGATAAATGACTGATGTGGGCAGGCCCAATTCACTGTATATGGTGCCAACCCTGGGTGGGTGGTCCTAGATAGTACTGAATGATATAAGAAAATAGGTTAAGGAAACCATCAGGGGCCAGACATTTAACAGTTTCTTTCCTAATTCCTACAGTAGGTTCCTCCCATGATTTCCTCAGCCATGGACTTGTAAGCTGTAAATTACAAAGTTACAATAATAAGATAAAATAGTGTTTTATCATAGCAACAATAACCCTAACACACACACAAACATACATACAAGAGCATGCACACGCATACACACACATACAAACACACACACACAAACATACACAAGCACAAACACACACATGCAAAAAGTTAGGACCTGAGGTCAGTTTCAGCAACCAGGTCATTCAGAACACAGCAGCCTGTAACTCTCAATCCAAGAGAGTTCTGATCTCCAGTGGCGCATGTACATATGTGTTCATACCCTGCCCATACAGAAGCACACACATGTACACATATCTCCACAGAGAAATTCGTGAATGTATACTTACCCAACATAAAATGCATGCACACTTATAAATAGAAATCATAAATATATAAATCTTGCAGAGAGGAAAAAGAACTAGGAAAGACTGGAGAAGATACTTCCAATACAGGTCTGAAGGAGAATGTACTTACAAATGGGAAAAAGGGGATGGGATTGTCTAGGCTAAGAAAATTAGATAAGTAACAGCTCTAAAATCTACAAACATGAATAAAAGTTTAAAGGCCAGGAAAAAGACAAAAACATTGGCTTCGCAATGAACAGGGTACTTTCCTGTACTTTATGTTCTCATTTCATCCTTGTTGAACTGCGTGGCAATTTAATATGAGTTTATTTATGTAAGTGGATACTGTACACTTAGTCTCTCTGTGTCATTCATAGTCCTGAAAGGCTTTGCCAATCCTCATTTGAAACTCAGTGATGACTATTATGACTCCCGATTAATACAGACAAAAAGGGAAACTCACACTGGTGTTCTCTGTCTTGAAACAAAATGAATTTAGGTGATTTTTAGAGCCTTCACACTAAAGAGAGTTGAATACTGCCTAGAAAATATTTGATACAAGAAATAATCTATGTAAAGAACTATAGCATACACATATCATCCTCTCCCTATAAGTGAATTACAAACTTGTTCAAAATTGTACAATTTGAATTTCTATGCTAGGAAACAATTCCACTCCATCCACTTTTGAGAGAGTGGAAAATCCCACTGGGTCATAAATTCTGATAGCTCAACCTACCATGACGACTCACTGCTGTGAGATGAACCTCCCCGTGTCAGACCAAACAGGTTTCAATTGGCCACCCTCCAAAAACTCTTGCCAAGACAGGGCTGATCACACTCAAGTCAGAACATGGCACCCTCAGTCCCACTGCACTTGGCTCCTGAGAAAACATCTATACTGGCCAGGTAGGAGAGGCTGCTTGGAAATGGTCCACAGGAGAGGCTGATGGGAACTTGTCACGTGGACAAATCCAGGACCATTCCTCGTATTAGTAAGAAGGCTTCCTGCTGAGCCCTAGAAAGACCTTCAAATTATGAAATGAGAGATCAAATGAATATTCATAGTAACTCGAAAGAGAAAAGGAAACTCAATATCACAGCTGCTGGAAGCAGAGAGACGTGGAAGTCGCTCCAAAACAAGGGTTCAAGTCCTGTTTTGTAAAATTCAGATGAATTGCTTAATTATATAAACTTTTTAATAATTTTATTATTTTTTATTACAACATATTCACTTTGTATCCCGATTGTAGCTCCCTCCCTTATCTCCTCCCAGTCCCACCATCTCTCCCTCTCCCCATCCCTTCCCTTCCCTATGTCCTTCCCCTAGTCCACTGATAGGGGAGGTCCTCTTTCCCTACTATCAGACCCCAGCCTATCAGGTCTCATCAGGACTGTCTGGATCCTCTTTCTCTGTAGCCTAGTAAGACCACCCCACCAGGGAGAGGTGACCGAAGCACAAGTAAACGAGTCTGCCACTGCTCTTCTTACTAGGAAACCCCCATGAAGACTGAGATGCCCATAGGTTACATCTGAGCAGGGAGTTGAGGTTCTCTCTATGCATTGTCCTTGGTTGATTCATCAGTCTCTGCAAGTCCTTCTGGGCCTCAATTTGTTTGCTCTGTTGGTCTCCCTGAAGAGCGCCTATCCCCTCTAGTTCTTTCTATTTTCCCCATCTTCCATAAGATTACTTGCACTCTGTCCAAAGTTTGGCTATGAGATTCAGCATCTGCTTCAATACCCTGCTGGGTAGTCTGTCAGAAGCCCTCTGTGGTAGGCTCCTGTCCTGTTCCCTTTTGTCATCTCACTGTTCTGATGTTGCTCCTGTTTTCCCTTCTGATTAAGCATCTTCCCTAGGATCCTCCTTGTTGTTTAGCTTCTTTAGGACTATAGATTTTACTGTGTTTGTCCTCTATTATGTGTCTGATATTCACTTTTGAGTGTATTCCATGTGTGTCTTTCTGCCTTTGACTGTACCCACATGAGTCTGAGCTTTTCTATTCAGCTACTACTCACTAAATCTGTACCATCTTCTCTAGAACACTGGCCCTTCTCTGTGTTTTGATGGCTCTGTCTTTTCATATGCTTTGGCTTCTTATCACCTTTCCTAGAGAGCATTTTTGAACTTGGATCCATCTTCAGAATCTAGGTCAATGTCTTTCCATAGTCTGTGGACATCCTTCATCAGCCTACCTGTCCATGATTACTGAGGGAGTTCCTGTGTCTCCTGTTACATTGTTATCATAATGGCAGAGACAGGTTCCAATGTGCTTTAATCTTAAATTCCACCTCTGAGAGCAGCCATAAACTTTAAAGAGAACAAGCAAATCGATGGAAAAGATCAGCCTCAGTGAAGAAAATACCCCAATCTGTAGTTCTTTAAATGATAACTCAGACTTTCACATTTTTCATTAAGTACAAAGTTTTCAACTGCACTGGTTAAGCACATTAGATCAAATACTATCTGATTTATTTTTGCTGTAAAAAGGTGGAGATTTCTAGATTTAGATAAAGTTCCTACCCACTCTAAGATAAATAAGACCAAAAGCTTGCATTTGGACTTAGGTGTACAGGATTCGACTGACAAATCAGCAATTTTCTTTTTAGGTTTTGGGTCCACTGAGAAGACTGAGGTATTCTTGAGACCTTACTGCACTTAAGAAATGCATCATATGGCTTAAGTCCAGCAGCAATTGCTGCCTTTGTTTTATTGGGGCTTTAGATTCATCATTCCACAGTTAAGAATATTTTGGTAAGTCAGGCCACAAGAATATCAGCATGAAAGTAAGGGCACAATGGAGGGACTCAACACCTTTTCACTGAAATGTAGTCTGTGATTGAATGTCTGGATCAATTGAGGACCAGATTCTGAGCATCTTGCATGTGGCATTTGTGAAAGCAATCTTTAAAGTGGTGGAGTTGCAACCAAAGCTGAGTCACAATGTTAACAAACAGCCAGATTCTGATGTCACTGCTCATCATGGTGTGATAAAGAGAACATGTGTGGCAGGACCACAGAAAGTGCACCCTAGCCAGAGGTTGTGGTCTGAGGGCAATAGAGTTCAGTGGTTCACCTGCCAGCTGTTGCCAGGCAGATTCCCATGATGGCAAGGACCTTGGACTCTGATTACTCCCTGTGCTTGGTGGGGAGTATTGCAATCAGAACTTTTTTTCTTGTCTTCATAAAGAAATCCATTGTGAGGTTCTTCATGGAGACACTAGAGAAGAGCATGGGTGTCCAGTTGCCTAAGAAACAGAATCTTCAGAGATTGATGAAGCAGGCTAGGGAGTAAATCATGACTAATGGACCAGGGGAACCTCAGAGAAAGTCTCCTTATTCTAATCCTGAGGAATCTGATACCTAGAATGTGCAAAGCCCTGCTGTATATGACAGCCTTTAATCCAGCCACTGAAATCCTAATATGTGACTGTTCCTAAGGGAAATGTACTTCAAGTGTAAAAATGTTGGGCTATTTTCAGTATAGAGGATCAAAACCAATTTCACATGTTTTGTATTTAACTTTTTTTTTAAATCTTTTATTTTTTTTATTAATTACACTTTATTCATTTTGTATCCCCCCATGAGCCCCTCCCTCCTCCCCTGCCGATCCCACCCTCCCTCCCCTTTCTGCATGCATGCCACTCCCCAAGTCCACTGATAGGGGAGGTCCTCCTCTCCTTCTTTCTGATCTTAGTCTATCAGTTCTCATCAAAAGTGGCTGCATTGTCCTCTACTGTGGCCTGGTAAGGCTGCTCCCCCCTCAGGGGGAAGTGATCAACGAGCAGGCCAATCAGATTATGTCAGAGGCAGTCCCTCTTCCCATTACTATGGAACCCACTTGGACACTGAACTGCCATGGGCTATACCTGTGCAGGGGTTCCAGGTCATCTCCACAAATAGTCCTTGGTTGGAGTATGAGTCTCTGGGAAGTTCCCTGTGTTCAAATTATCTTGTTCTGTTGCTCTGCTTGTGGAGTTCCCGTTCCCTCCAGCTCTTACTATTTCCCACTTCTTACATAAAATTCCATTCACTCTGCCCATCAGTTGGCCATCAGGCTCAGCATCTGCTTTGACAGTCTATACTGCAGAAGCTTTCAGAGGCCCTCTGTGGCAGGTTTCAAGGTTGTTTCCTGTTTTCTTCTGGCTTTCAGAGGCCCTCTGTAGCGGGTTCCGAGGTTGTTTCCTATTTTCGTTTTCTTCTGATGTACATCCTCTTTGCCTTTCAGGATGGGGATTGAACATTTTAGTTAGGGTCCTCTCTTTTGCTTAGTTTGTTTAGATGTACAGCTTTTAGTGGGTTTATTCTATATTGTATGTTTATATGAGTGAGTATATACCGTGAGTGTCTTTTTGCTTCTGGGTCAACTCACTCAGGATGATCCTTTCCAGGTCCCACCATTTACCTGCAAATTTCATGATTTCCTTATTTTTCATTGGGGAGCATAACTACAGACACTGAGGAAATCCAAACAATCATTAGGACTTACTTCAAAAGTCTATATGCCACAAAATTTGAAAATCTAAATGAAATGGACAATTTTCTTGATCGATTTGACTCACCAAAGCTGAATCAGGACCAGGTAAATCAACTAAATAGTCCTATATCCCCCAAAGAAATAGAAGCAGTCATCAAAAGTCTCCCATCCAAAAAAAGCCCAGGACCAGATGGCTTCAGCACAGAATTCTACCAGACCTTCAAAGAAGAGCTAACTCCAATTCTCTTCAAACTATTCCACAAAATAGAAACAGAAGGAACATTACCAAATTCATTCTATGAAGCCACAATCACCTTGGTACCTAAACCTCACAAAGACTCAACAAAGAAAGAGAATTTCAGGCCAATCTCCCTTATGAACATTGATGCAAAAATACTTAACAAAATACTTGCAAACCGGATCCAAGAACACATCAAAGATATTATCCACTATGACCAAGTAGGCTTCATCCCAGGTATGCAGGGGTGGTTCAATATACGGAAATCCATCAATGTGATCCACCATATTAACAAACTGAAAGAAAAAAACCACATGATAATCTCCCTAGATGCTGAAAAAGCATTTGACAGAATCCAACATCCATTCATGTTTAAAGTACTGGAGAGATCAGGGATACAAGGCACATATCTAAACATAGTAAAGGCGATATACAGCAAGCCTATAGCCAACATCAAACTGAACGGAGAGAAACTTAAAGCAATCCCTCTGAAATCAGGGACAAGACAAGGCTGCCCACTGTCTCCATATCTCTTCAACATAGTGCTGGAAGTCCTTTCTAGAGCAATAAGACAGTCGAAGGAGATCAAGGGGATACAGATGTTTGAAGAAGTCAAATTATCACTATTTGCAGATGATATGATAGTATATATGAGTGACCCCAAAAACTCTACCAGGGAACTCCTACAGCTGATAAACACCTTCAGCAAAGTGGCCGGATATAAAATTAACTCAAAAAAATCAGTAGCACTCCTGTATACAAAAGACAAAAGGGCTGAGAAAGAAATTAGAGAAACAACACCATTCACAATAGCCACAAATGACATAAAGTACCTTGGCGTAACCCTAACCAAGGAAGTCAAAGACTTGTATGAAAAAAATTTCAAGTCTCTGAAGAAAGAATTAGAGGAAGATATGAGAAGATGGAAAGATCTCCCATGCTCATGGCTTGGCAGGATTAACATAGTAAAAATGGCCATCTTACCAAAAGCAATCTACAGATTTAATGCAATTCCCATCAAATTGCCAACACAATTCTTTACAGACCTGGAAAGAAAAATTCTCAACTTCCTATGGAATAACAAGAAACCGAGAATTGCTAAAACAATCCTCTACAATAAAAGATCTTCTGGAGGTATCTCCATCCCTGATCTCAAGCTGTACTATAGAGCAACAGTTATAAAAACTGCATGGTACTGGCATAGAAACAGAATGGTGGATCAATGGAATCGAACAGAAGACCCAGAAATAAACCCACACACTTACGGACACCTGATTTTTGACAAAGATGCCAAAACCATACAATGGAAAAAAGATAGCATCTTTAACAAATGGTGCTGGTCCAACTGGATGTCTACATGTAGAAAAATGTATTTAACTTTTTTAACTATTATTATTTTATTTTATTCATGGAGGAATTAACAATTTATCCCCACTTCCTTATAAACATTTTTATGAGCTTTTTTCTTTTTTTACTTTTTATTTATTAAAATTTATTCATTTGTATCTAGGGAAGGACATGGGGGAGAAGAGGGAGGGAGGGTGAGACTGGGAGGAGACAAGAGAGGGGCTACAGCTGTATTTAACTTTTAAAATCTGATTTCTAGAAAATTTAAATCTACACACACAGCTTTTCTTTGTGGGTGATTATCTTTTTAAATTTGTTTTGAATAACATGCATATATCTTATCTATCAATGGGCTCAGGATGATATTTCAGCACATCCATGCATCATGCCCGGGTTAAATCTAGACCATACTTGCTTTCAATGTCCAATAACCATCACTGTATATCAAGGTGAATTTTTCTAAGCTTTATGTTTTACCTTCTGTGTCTAATATATAGAAGTGTTTTATGGCATCGTGACATACACTTTCTTTTTCTTTTCTGTTTTTTTTTTTCTGTCGTCTCTTCCAGTTTTTTTCTGTCACTTTTAAAACATTTATTCTCTCATACAATACATCTCGACTGCAGCCTACTTCCTTCCACTGTCGAATCCCAACATCCCACATCCCCTTCACTTCTCTCTCCCCCAGATTCAGTGCATAATGACACAGTAAGATTAGGAACAAACCTTCATATCAAAGCTGCATGAGACAACTCAGTAGGAGAAAAAGGTCTCATGGGCAGACAAAAGAATTCTACAAAAAAAAAAAAAAAAAAGCAAGCTGAAGAACCACAGCATATAGAGCACCTGACTGCTGCTTCTGTGAGCACCAATAAGCCCTAAGCCAGGGCTATGTGGGCTGTGTTCTCCTGGCGTCCCAGGATCCTTCCAGACCCTCTTCTGAGTGGTTCCTCAAGCTCCATATAAAGTTTGACTCCCAGTCTCTGTATCTGCTCCCATTAGCTGCTGGAGGAAGTCTTTCTGATGGAGACTGGGGTAGGCATTGTTGCTATGAACGTAGCAGAATATCATCAGGTATTATTTCATTGACTTTTCTTTCAATCACATCTTTAATTTTACTTTATGTATAAGAAAGAGGTAGAGTCTAAGTTTGCAATAGATTATATATAAAGTGAAAAATCTTTTTTTTTTTAAGTCTGTGTTTTGGTTGTTTTAATTGGCAGATAACATTGGTACACACATAAAGCATGAATTGTGTTCATTCTGTATCAGCATATAGTTATATAATAGTAATCAGAATAAACACCATTCCTATCACCTCAATTACTTAGTCCTTTTCACTCCAAATATTAAAATGAATATTTTAGATGTTATAAAAAGTCATTGTTGAGTGCAGCTTTATCATCATCATCATCATCATCATTTACAATTTATTCACTTTGTATCTCAGTTGCAAGCCCCTCCCTCATCTTCTCCCTGTGCCACCCTCCATCCCTCTTCACCCTCTATCCATCTCTCCTAACTCTACTTGGAGGGGAGGTCCTCCTACCCTACTGACCCTAGCCTATTAGGTCTCATCAAGACTGCTCAGATCCTCTTCCTCTATGGCCTGGCTAGATCACTCCACTAGTAAGAAGTGATCAAGGAGCAACCAACCAAGTTCATGTCAGAGAATATCTCTTCTCCCCTTACTAGAGCACACACATGGAGACTCAGCTGTCTATAGGCTACATGTGAACATGGGGTCTAGGTCCTTTCTATGCATGGTCTTTGGTTGATGCATCAGTTTCGGTAGTTGCCCCTGGGCCTTGCTTTATTTGGTTTTATTGGTTTCCTTGAGGGGCTCCTCCCTCTCCCTCCTGGGTCCTTCTACATTCCCTTTCTTCCATAAGACTCCCTGTCCTCTGTCCAAAGTTTGGCTCTGAGCCAAACTTTCATCCCCTGCAGCATTGGGTCTTTTAAAAGACATCTGTGGTAGGCTCTCATTCTGTTACCTCTCTTCTACCACTTCTGGTGTCTATCCTGTTTTACCTTCTGAATGAGAACTAAGCATCTTCCCTAGGGTCCTCCTTGTTTAGCTTTGTTAAGTCTGTAGATTTTAGTATGTTTATTCTATTTTATATGACTTATAAGTGAGTATATACCATGAGTGTCTTCCTGCTTGTGGGTTACCTCAGGATGATCTTTTCTAGATCTATCCTTTTGCCTGCAAATTTCATGATTTTGTCTTTAATAACTGAATAGTATTCCATTCTGTAAATGTACCACAAATTCTGTATCCATTCTTCAGTTGTGGAATGTCTAGGTTGTTTCCACATTCTGGCTATTATGAATAAAACTGTTATGAACATAGTTGAGCAAATGTCCTAGTTGTATGGTTGAGTATCTTTCAGATATATGCCCAGGAGTGGTATAGCTGAACCTTGATGTAGCACTAATCCCATTTGTCTGAGAAAGTGCCAGATTGATTTCCAAAGTGGTTGTACGAGTTTACATTCCCTCCAGCAATGCAGGAGGATTCCCCTTTCTCCACATCCTCTCCAGCATGTGTTGTTTTTTATCTTAGCCATTCTAATGGATGCAAGATGGAATCTCACAGTCATTTTGATTTGGTTTTTCCTGGTGGCTAAAAATGTTAAGCATTTCTTTAAATGTTTCTCTGCCATTCAATATTCTCTGTTGAGAATTCTCTGTTTAGCTCTATATCCCATTTTTATTGGATTATTTGCATTGTTCGTGTTTAACTTCTTGAGTTCTTTATGTATTTTGGATATTAGCCATCAGTCAGATGTAGCTTTGGTGAAACTAATTCCCCAGTATGTAGGCTATCATTTTGTTCTCTTGAGTATTCTATGGAATAAGGCAAGGAGCCAATGAGGAAGATATCCATGCCAATCACTAGCTACCTGCCCACACACAAATGAGTGCATATACAAATGTGCACATCCATGTACACACCACATACACGAGACAACAAGCCCTTAAGCTTATATAAACAAATAAATAAATATTTTTCAATTGCAGTATCTAAGGTTGAATTTTTTTAGTTCTTTAATTAAAATTTTTATTAAATTTTTATTTTTTATATTATTTACAGTTTATTCACTTTACATCCCAGCTGTAACACCCTCCTTCATTCCCTCCCTAGACCACCCTCCCTCTCTCATCTCTTCCCATGCCCCTCTCCAAGTACACTGATAGGGGAGGTCCTCCTCCCCTTTCATCAGACCCTACCTTATCAGGTCTCATCAGGGCTGTTTGCATTGTCCTCTGTGGCCAGGCAAGGCTGTTCCCCTCTCAGGGGTAGGTGATCAATGAGCTTGCCACTGAGTTCATGTCAGAGACAGTCCCTATTCTTCTTACTAGGAAACCCACTTGGATACTGAGCTGCCATGGGCTACATCTGAGCAGGGGTTCTAGGTTATCTCCTTGAATGGTCCTTGGTTGGAGTATCAGTCTCAGAAATAACCCCTGTGCCCACATTTTTGGTTCTGTTGCTCTCCTTGTGGAGCTCTTATCCTCTCCAGGTCTTACTATCTTCCCATTATTTCATAATACTCCCTGCACTCTGCCCAAAGTTCAGTTGAGCTCAGCATCTACTTTAATACATTGCTGGGTAGAGAATTTCAGAGGCCTTCTGTGTTAGGCTTCTGTCCTGGTTCCTGTTTTATCCCTCTTCCAATGCCCATCTCATTTATTTGATGAGTGAGGATTGATCATTACGGTTGATTTTGATCATTAATAGTTTTTGTTTGGTTAAAATTGTTAGTTTGTAATAGCAATTATTAACACAGCATGATCATACTTTCTAGCACTTCCTCACAGATTAATACTCTTTATGGCACAGCCATAATATACAACTGAATTGGACTCAGAAAACAGAAAATTATGTACACAAGATTGAGTTTAACACGGGCCTCTGAGTATTTTTCATGACGTGATGTTAATATTCCCTCCGATCCTTGACCTCCTGGATAGAATTTACTTGAGTACTAAAACTAAACACCTCACTTCACTCTCACAGGGAAACCTTGCCAGGCCACAGAGGAAGAGGATCCAGGCAGTCGTGATGAGACTTGATAAGCAGGGACAGATGTTAGGGGAGGAGGGCTCCCCTTTTACTGGACTAGGGAAAGGGCATGGGGAAGCGAGGGAGAGAGGTTAGGACCGGGAAGAGATGAGGGACGAGCTACCATCTGAATATAAAGTGAATAAATTACAAAAAATAAAAACAAAGCAAACAAAAAGAAAGAAAACCTTCTATAACTATTTCTCTTTCATGCCTAAGTAACCCTTCCAACATATACTTGTGAGATTAGAACCATAGCATAACCAATGCCATAGATTTTTGTGATAAAATGACCTTTAGAGAAGTGGATAAATAACAGTATTTGCTCTTGTATTTGATTAAGATGGTGTTGTTAATTGTATACAATTAATGATACTTAACATCAGTGTTATAATTCTGTAGCATTGATTAAAAGAATACTAATTCCATACTGAAGTGGCAGAGAAGTCAACAACTTATTTTTGAAAACCTCTTGCCATGATGGAATATAATAGTTCATGCTTAGTGAGAAGTCACAATGTTCAATTGTTTTTAACAAAAACACAGACAAATAAGTAATTGCAACACTGAACTGTCACTCCAATATGTATCAGGTAATTAGCATACTTTACCAATTCTGTCATATTGTATGCAGTTACTATTTTTTTTAAATAAAAAGCACAAACTTCTGAAGCTTCTAACATTCTTAGGAGACACAGTCTTGCAGGAAACATCCTCTTCCTCTGGCTCTTACAATCTCTCAGCACCCTCTTCCACAACATTTTTCAAGCTTTGGGTAATTGTAGATTAAGATGTTCTTTCTGCCTAGAACTGTTCTGGGTCCTTGTAGTCTTCTGTGCTTCTATATGAACTTCAGAATTGTCTTTCTAGTTGTGAAAAAATGCCGTTTAAATTTAAGGAGAATTGTGTTGAATCCGTAGATTGCTTTTGTTACAAAAGCCATTTCACAATATTAATTCTGCCTATACATGAGCAAGGGGAGATCTTCCTATTTTCTATTGTTGTCTTTGAATTTTTTGTCTTAACTACCTTAGCGTTTGCATTGTGGAGGTCTTTTTGCTTCTTGCTGAGGTATATTCCTGAAGCTATTGCAAATCAAATATTTTTCTTAATTTCTTTATGGTTTTGTTTGAAATACTGACATCAACTGACATTTGAATGCTGAAATTGGACGCTGTCACTTTGCTGAAATTATTCACCAAATCTAAGAGTTTTCTAGATAAGTTCAAGGAGTCTTTAATTACATTTTCAAATATATTTTAATTCTTCATTTCTGCTCTTTGTAGCATCTCTTTATTTTTTTTATTAATTACAGTTTATTCACTTTGTATCCCACTGGTAGCCCCCTCTCATCCTGTCCCAATCCCACCCTCCCTCCCTCTTCTTCACCTATGGCCTTCCCCTAGTCCACTGATAGGGGAAATCCTCCTCCCATTCAATCTGACCCTAGTCTATCAGGTCTCATCAGGACTGGCTGCATTGTATTCCTCTGTGGCCTGCTAAGGCTGCTCCCCCCTGAAGGGGAGGTGATCAAAGAGCCAGCCACTGAGTTCATGTCAGAGCCAGTCCCTGTTCCCGTTACTAGCATCTCTTTTAAAAGCTTTAAAATCAGTCATTAATCCATGTCAGTGGTCACATTAATTCATATATATAACTACACTGTCTTACTTATCCATTCTGTTTCCCCTACATCCTCTAATCTTATAACATTCTAAGAAAAAATACATTTCTTATAAAGTAGCACAGAATACTAACCTAAGCTTTTCAAAATGTTTACTCAGCAAATCTAAAATGGATGGAAGCATAGTCCTTCCAAGAAATCTACCTAGCTGCCTCTCTAGGGGAATACCATAAATAGAGAAGTTTGAAGAATCTACTCCCATTACACAACAGTCAGTAAGGGGACAACTATGACTTAGAGCCATCTTGTGGACCACATAATTTCACTAAATTCTTAATAAAATTAGGCCATATTAAATAAAATTTTCTGATAATTGTTTTCACACTTGTAAGAAACTTGTATGTCCAAAACTTCAGAATTCCATTTAAAATTTCTCTCTCTCTCTCTCTCTCTCTCTCTCTCTCTCTCTCTCTCTCACACACACACACACACACACACACACACAAACAAAGGAGGGATGGATATAATGAAGCTAAAGTAACCATATTTTGGGTGTCTAAATATCAAATAATTCTACTTCAAGAGAAAAATTTCCCTAATCCTGGGCTTTGAGTTCAACCCAACATGCTCTCTTAACACTGCAACTAATATACAGATGGAGAAATAGACATTAGAAGAAAGTGGACTATTTAAAAAAAGAAAGGAGAACAATACAAGGAGAGTGGAGAGAACAAAACTGTGATGTGTGTGTGTGTAGAAATCTAGTCTGCACAAATTTACTTAGAAAACTGAACAAAGTGGAAAACTTCAGTTGACTTTTTATTGCATACCTTATTTAGGAAAATCTAATATTTTTATAGTTGATAGTAAAGAAAATGGCACAACATTGAAATCTCTGGTGTCATTTGTCTTTATCATAGAGTAGTTCAACTCTTCATGATATGAGTAAATACCACCGTTATTTCCATATGCATGAGTGCTAACTTTTATTATTGTCTTTAAGGATAGCAAGTATGCAAAAACACAGTTATCTTCAGGAGTAGTCTTAGGCAATTGAAACATTTAAAAAGTGAATTTTCTTTATATATAAGGCATTGAAACTCATAGTTTTTATTTGGTGATTTTACTTCTATGTATTTGCCATGTAAACACCCCAGATAGATATGTTGAAATAAAGTGTGTTAGTAGAAGTGTTATATAATGTCAAAGAAAAATAAATTTTGACAAATCCAATGTTTAAAACAATTATAACACAGATTTAATGGCACATTTTTAAAATAATATTTCCAACTATTATGATGTATGAAATTTAGGCACTATGAGACAGGACAAGAAACAGAAGTAGCATCTATAACTCCTGCTTTTTATGTGTATAAAAACTTATTATTGCATATTCATTTTTAAAAAGTGAATTCTGTTACATTATTTCCATGGTTGTATATCATATTTTCTAGTTTAACAAAGAGTAAAGTTCAACATTTCTAAAACTTTCCAGCTCCTAAACTATTGTATTTTATATCACTTTCTTTCATCACAACTTTCTAATTTCTAGGTATGTTTGAAGAGACAAAGAAAAAATTCCTAATAACAGCTAACTCTGTATCTAAGTGAATTAGTTCCAAAGATGTTGGCATTGCTAATATTTAACTGATATCATTATCCATAACAAATGTGGTATCCTTCTAAAAGCCAACTTAGAAAACAATGACATTCTAAGTATTAATACTGTATCAATTGATACCCTACTTTCATTGCTACTAATAAACCATCACTGTGAATCACAAAAATGTTACCTACATTTTAATTCACATTATCTTTCTAAAACCCAAACTCTGACACTTATCTCCATATTTCTTTAGAATTTGAATTTAAACTCTACCATCTTTCCAGGTATGGTTTTCTTCAGTAAACCTCATTTTCTAGTAACTCATATCCTTTTCCCACCAAACTAAAAATACAAATAGCCCACACGAATTCAACAATATTTAAAAGGGGAAAGTATTGAAGCAAAATGTTCCAAACTTGTCAAAAACATATCACAAACACAAAAGCATCTCCAGAGACAGATTCTCCTTTACTTGATTTAGTCCAAGTTTTTAAGAAACAGATAATGCCTCTGCTATAAAAATTACTGAAAAAAAAAAAAAACATTGGTAGGATAAAGGATAATTGGAAAAATTACTTTATAACACAATAATGATTCTGAAAATACAAGCTGACAAAGAATACAGAACTAAACTCTGTGTATTCAATTCTTTATGACCACAGAGAGGCCAACCCCTAAACAGACTATATCAAAATGGTTTTCCTTCCCAGATTCAAGCCATTAATCAAGATGAGATCCAGTAATAAAAAGTGTCACATGATAAAGTTAAAGAAAAATACTATATAATCTTTTCCATTAGATTCCCCCAAAAGACTCTGACAAAATCCATGAATCATTAAGTAGCCCAATGTTTTTAATGCACCAAAATGAAGGCACTTCCTCAACACAATGAAAAGAATCCATCCTGGTCCAAAAGACAATGTGGGCCTTGACCTACAGCCACAGGAAGACACCATTACCATCAAAAGCTGGAGTAAGGTTAGCTTAGTGAAACTTGGAAAGGAAAAGGCAAAATAATTATTTGCAGATGATATGATGTTAGATCTACAAAATCCAAATGTTTATAGGGCAGAAATAGCACAACATTTAAACTCCATAATAACAAACCATGCACATAGCAGACCTAAGATACAAAGGTTATCTTTGGCCAGTAAAATTATTAATATTTACTCTTTTGCACATTTATTCTGGAACTTCTTGATGTATGCCTGCTTACTTAATAATATATACAAAAATATGGAAAATATCTAGAAATGATGGAAGTAGACTATAAAAAGTAGAAAATCACTCCTCCTATGTTAAAAATCTTAATGAAATTACATGACTTTCATGTATGCGCTTAACACACACGCACACACATGCACACATCACATTAAAATATCTTTGTATGTGAATTTATGTTATAAATATTTTATAAATTATAATGCTGATATCATGTATTCTAAGAATTATTTAATATAAATGTATACTTTTGTCCCAACCATGTCAATAATTTGATACAAAGTCTGAATGAAATTTGAATTGCTTCAAGATTTAATTTAACAGATAATGCTTCAGTGAACATTCTTACAAGTTAAACTTTACATGAACATGAACATTACGGTGCTCAATAACAAAGTCTTAGAAACTCCAAGATAGCTTAAAGTGCAATTAGTCTCAAGAGCTATGTGTGTACACTGCTCATTTTTTGTGTAAACATATTGAAGAATGAGAATCCTGGGGCATAGCCTCTTAATATGCTTTTCTTTGCTCTGTCTCTTCACAAATGAATCCCATACCAACACTGAACACACACACACACACACAGGAACATACACACATCACCACATCACAAACACACAATTACAGAGACTTTCGTGTGTGTTTCTTTAGGAAGAAAGGACAATGTCCAGATTCTCAATCTTCCCTATGGGTTGTTGTTCTTCTTGTTTTCCTGCATGCAGAATGAACATTTCTTTTTTATTTTTATGTATGCTTACTTGTCTTGTTTTTCTTTCAATGAGATAATAGTTTCCTCCCCCTTCCTCTTTTCTTACTTTCACACCCAACCAAAACATTTCTTGTTCTGTTTCCGTGATGTTTTTCCGAGTTCACATTTCTAGTTGTGATCCTTCATTTATTTGGCTTTCGATGCTGGTTAAAGTCAAAATCTTTGCTACGGTGAAAATATTTCTTTTCGTAAGGTTGGTAAAAATAAGTTTAGAGTAAGTTGTGAGAAGCTATTTTTAAGGATAATTTCTTGCTCTTAACAAGATGGCTCAGTTGGAAAAGGCATGTGCCATCAAGCCTGTTGACCTAGTTTTGATCTCTGAAACTCACATGTTGGGAAAACAGAAGATTAACTCCTTCAAATTTTCCTGAGATCTCCATACACATGCTCAAGACCCAACACACACACATGCGCGTGCTGCACACACACACATACACACGAAACACATGCATGCACACGTATGTAAAATGTAAAATTTCATAATTTCTTAAGTTTCAGAAGAACTTTTTATAAATATCTTCTCCAGGGTCTGTGGAGATGTGCAATATATTTTTCTTCCCTCTTCATTAAGGACAAAATGGAAATACTAAAATCCACAAAAGTGCTATAAACTGTCAGAGAAAGGGAAGAGGTCCTCAAGATCCATAAACAAATATTCTTCTCTATATGTACAACTCACAAAACTCTAGCACAAATGTTTTTTATGTACTTCACAGTATGTTCAAGGGTAATCATTGAGTTATTTTACCATAAGATAAAATGTAACATTAATTGCATTATTACATAATGCAAATAATAGCACTGCTTTCTCCTTCTTTCAATGTTCATCCATTTGTCTTCCTAAGTGAGGATTAATCATCTTACCCAGGATCTTCCTTGCTTAGCTGTACAGATTTTAGTAAGATTATCCTATATTATATATCTAATATCCACTTATAAGTGAATATATACCCTGTGTGTCTTTCTGCTTCTTTGATACCTCATTCAGGATGATCTTTTCTAGATCCTACCATTTGCCTGCAAATTTTATGATGTCTTTGTTTTTAATTGCTGAGTATTATTCCATTGTGTAAATGTACCACAATTTCTGTATCCATTCTTCCATTGAGAGACATCTGGGTTGTTTCACAGTCAGTTGAAGTCATATAATTCATTTATGTATTTTCGTATTTCACATAATCTGAATATTTCATTGAGAAATTATGCCTTCCCTGAGAAACAGAGATTCCACGTATGAATGGCTTAATACAAAGTAGTTATGGTTGCCTGGATATGTAGCTTCAAGAAGGTTAGGAGTCACATGATCTGTCAAGGATGGCAAATCTTTATGTCTTTCAACCTCATAATTCTTTTTTCCCCATCTAGCACTTTGTATTATTGCTAAATTTTTATTTTTATTTTAATTATAGTGTATTCACTTTGTATCTGAGCTGTTGCACCCTCCCTCATTCTCTCTCCCTAATCTCCTCCCATGACCCTCTCCAAGTCCACTGATAGGGGAAGTCCTCCTCCCCTTCCATATGACCCTAGTCTATCAGGTCTCATCAGGACTGGCTACATTGTCTTCCTCTGTGGCCTGGTAAAACTGCTTTCCCATCAGGGGGAGGTGATCAAAGAACCAGCCAATAAGTTCATGTCAGAAACAGTCCCTGTTCCCTTTACTAGAGAACCCACTTGGATACTGAGCTGCCATGGGCTACATCTGAGCAGGGGTTCTAGGTTATATCCATGAATGGTCTTTGGCTGGCGTATCAGTCTCAGAAAAGACCCCTGTGCCCAAATATTTTAGTTCTGTTGCTCCTGTCCTCTCCAGGTCTTTCTATCTCCCCTTTCATTCATAAGATTCCCTGCACTCTGCCCAAAGTTTGATTAGGAGTCTGAGCATCTGCTTTGATACATTGCTGGGTAGAGTCTTTCAAAGGCCCTCTGTGGTACTGTTTCCTGCTTTCTCCTTCTTTCAATGTTCATCCAATTTGTCTTCCTAAGTGAGGATTAATCATCTTACCCAGGATCTTCCT
>NW_026587216.1:6725063-6760637 GCF_907164565.1 Psammomys obesus
TTATTCCATTGTGTAAATGTACCACAATTTCTGTATCCATTCTTCCACTGAGAGACATCTGGGTTGTTTCCAGGTACTGGCTATTATGAATAAAGCTGCTACAAACATGGTTGAACAAATATCCTTGTTGTGTACCTGAGCATCTTTTGGATATATGCCTAGGAGTAGTATAGCTGGATCTTGAGTAAATGCTATTCCTGTCTAAGAAAGTGCCATATTGATTTCCAAAGTGGTTGTAAAAGTTTACATTCCCACCAGCAAAGGAGGAGTTTTCCCATTTCTCTATATCCTCTCCAGCATGTGTTGACACTTGAGTTTTTTATCTTAGCCATTTTGATAGGTGTAAGGTGAAATCAAAGGGTCGCTTTGATTTGTACCTCCCTGGTAAGGATGTTGAGCATTTCTTTCAGTGTTTCTTTGCCATTCTATATTCCTCTACAGAGGATTCTTTGTTTAGCTTTGTACCCCATTTTTTAAATTGGATTACTTGGTGTGTTGCTTTTCAACTTCTTGAGCTCTTTATGTATTCTGGGTTTTAGCCCTCTGTGAGATATATGGTTGGGGGAGATTCTTTCCTAGTCTGTAGGCTGTCACTTTGTTCTTACAAGTGTGTCCTTTGCTTTACAGAAGCTTTTCCATTTCATGAGGTCCCATTTATTGGTTGTTGACCTTAGAGCCTGAGCTGTTGGTTTTTCTGTTCAGGAAGTTGTCTCCTGTGCCAATGAGTTCTGGGCTCTTCCCCACTTTTTCTTCTAACCGATTCAATGTTTCTGGTTTTATGTTGAGGTCTTTGATCCACTTGGACTTTAGTTTTGTGCATGGTGATGAATATGGTTTTATTGCATATTTCTACATGTAGTCATCCAGTTAGACCAGCACCATTTGTTGAAGATGCTGTCTTTTTTCATTGTCAAAATCAAGTATCTGTAGGTGTGTGGGTTTTTTTTCTGGGTCTTCAATTGGATTCCATTGATCTACCCTTCTGTTTCTATGCCAGTACCATTCAGTTTTTATTACTATTGTTCTGTATTACAGTTTGAGGTCAGGGAAGGAAATACCTCCAGAGAATCTTTTTTGTACAGGATCATTTTGGCAATTCTGCAACCTCATAATTCTTATCTGTTTGCCGGTTGTCTTCATGGAAATTGCTTCATGGGAGAAAGCAGTTGCCTTGGCTCCAAAAGTTGAATTAATGCTTAAGATTTTTAAAAGTTGAGAATAAACTGTTGGCTGGAGATCCTAGTTTGCCTAAGACATGGGAGGCCCTGAATCCAATTTCATGTATCATCCAAAAAGTAAACAAAATGAAATGACTAGAGAATGAGCACTTATCTTAAGTTATTCTCTTTCATACAACAGCAAAACTGTCTTTAGTGCCCTTTGCCAGGTTCACCATTACTCATGCTTTGTCACCTTTGCTCTCAAGGAGGCTGCAAAACCTATCACCTGGGGCTGATAATAACTGCCACTTGTGAGTTAGGCAAAGAAGAAAGAAATCTGATATGATTTCTGGTCAAGAAGCAACTTTGCCATAAATAATAAAGCAAAAATAAGTTGAATTATGGGACAAGGTGGATGAAACACACTTAACAGTGCCTCTAGAAGAGAAGTAAGAAATATCTGTGATTGATATGTGAATTCTTCACTCAGATTTTCATTCTTGACCCCTTGGTCTGTCTCTTATATGTAGACCTAGATGTGTGTAGATAGATAGATAGATAGATAGATAGATAGATAGATAGATAGATAGAAAAATAGATAGATAGATAGATAGATAGATAGATAGATAGATAGATAGATAGACAGATAGACAGAGACATAATTGATAGTTTGATAGACACCTCTCTATATATTGAGCTCTCCCTTTTTCTTCCCTTTACCTCTTCAGTTAGTGCATTGTAAGCATTTCCTCTTACAGTTTATTTAATTTTTATTTGGAGTAAAAGACAATGACAGTTCTCAGACAGTGAAATGACAAGACAGAGACATAATGAAGGTAAGAGAGAGGGAGAGAGACAGGGAAAGGAGACAGGAAGGGGAAGGGGCAGCAGGAGGGAAAGGGAGAAGGGGCCAGAGAGGGAGAGAACACTTTGTATAACTAGTCAGGTTAAATATTTGGTTCCTGTGCTAATTATGAATTTGCAGTTCTCACTTGAATTCAAATCTTACTTTTAATTTGTAAATGAGTAATTGCCAAATCATTTCCTTGTGATTGTATATTACTATTTTGTTAGGATTTTATTACAGAGTAAGCAAATCGTAATTAAGCTTAATAAAATTAGTGTGTTCCCGCCACAATCTTCTTCCCCATGAGCACAAAGTCCTAGGAAATGTGCTACATATTGTGTGGAATCTAGCCCATTAAATCTCATTTTTATTCTCATCTTCAGGTGTGTCCATGTTAAGGGTAGAAATAGTTTGTCCAAAACTGCTTTAAAATCTACAGGGCCATCACAGGGAGAAAAAAGCAATTAAATAATTCCTAATGATATTCTGCTATACTCATGGAGTATTGCCTCATACAGTCATCATCCGGAAAGCTTCCTCCCGCGGCAGATCCGAGCTAGTGCAGGGCGCACAGCGAGGCAAAGAGAGACACTGGAGGTCTCCTTCAGGTCCTAGGAGATTGGACGCCTGCAGAGTAGAGGGAGGAAAGATTGTAGGAGTCAGAGGGTATGGAGGATGCCTTCTCTGCATATATGTTATATGCATATATGTTCTTAACTGATGCTTTTGCGAGACTCTGAGGGTGACTTTATCCCAGGCTGTTTTGCCTGCTTTTGGGGATGTTTTCCTCCTGTGGCATTGCCTTGTCTAGCCTCTATCTGAGGACATTTGCATATTCTTATTGCGTTTTGTCCTGTTTTTCCTGTTTGTCTTGCTCTTTTCTGAAAAGGAAATAGAGGGGGAAGCGGATGTTATAGAGTGGGGAAAGGAAGGCCTGAGAGGACCGGAGGGAGAGGAAGCTGTGGTCTGATATGTTGTGTGAACCCATTTTCAATTATAAAATGAAATAGTAAACAAACAAACAAATAAATAAATCTACAGGGCCAGAAATCAGACACAGTTACACTCAAGAGTTCAGGTTCTAATCCGCTGTATAATTTATTAAGTGAGGGATATATGAAGGAGTTATGAGAATTATTTTTCATAAAATATACTTAATTCACATCTTACCAAAGCAAGATGATAAAATCAAGCACAATCCGAAAAGAATGATGCCAGTCCAAGATATGTGTTTACTTTAAAAACATGTTTGTATTCTGGGTGGATCCAGAAGAGACCAACAACTTTCTCCTCGGGAAGCTAATTATTGATGACCATAAGTGACACTGGTGTTTTTGACCCTTTCTAACTCCAATATCAGAGCAATGGCCTCTAAAGCAGAAGAGTAGCAGGACAGCTCGTGATAAGATAAAATAATGAGAGGATTTGTTATATTCCCTTCCAGCACTAAGTAGATTAAAAGGTTGCTCTGGTCAGGGGAGAATGATATTCAGAGAATCAGATGAAGCAGATATGACAGGAAGCTTGTAATAGCCCGAGGTTGGAAAAGAAATGGGTCCTTTGCCAACGCAAACTCTTGCCAATGAAACTTCTGCACAAAATGGGTTGGCAGCTAGCCCACGTGTTCTGTTTAGAGCCAGACTCCCATGAGGGGTGGTGTCAAACGGCTAGTAGCATGCTTAGAAAGTAAAAGGCAAGCTTTTATTTATCCACTTTTCTTTTGTTGCTACGACTGAACAGGAAAATATTTTCTTTCTCCTTAGTCATGAGTCTTGGAAAGGTGTTCTACACAGCTGTGCAAGGATGCTTCCATCTGAACAAACTGAAATCAATCTCAAATTGAGGATGAGGGCTGAAGTGGACAAAATTTTATCCCTGGTTTTGTGACAATTCCTGCATTGTTGAAAGAGGACCCCAACAAAAAGCTTCCAAATCAGCCATGCTCAATTGAATAAAGACCTGAATCTTACCAAGCAAAGACAAAAGAGAAACAATTTGTAGAAAATTTTTTTTCTGGTATAAAGCTAAATTTATATTTGCAATTACTGATATTTTCTATTAAAAAGCACAAAGTTTTAACATTATAAAACGTAACTGATAGACTTATAGCAGTAAAAACCGATTGCACTTTGGCTCATCAATAATAAGCAAGTTTTTTTTTAAGGGACAACAAAGCCTTAATGAAGGTGAATTTTAAAATAGAAAAACAGACTGACCAAACTAGTTTTTCAGTGGCATCAAGGCAACAAAGAATCTACCAACGCCTCTGCTTGGAGACATGTCTAACTTCAGTGTTTCTTTTCGGGAATTAAGTGTCCCCAGTTTACCTGGAAAGGTAGCACTATCTGTAAGCCATGAACAGTCAGAGCAGGAGGCAGAATGAGGAAACAGACACAAACTGAATAAGAACTGAGCATGTTGTCCCTGCTGCTTTTCTGTAGAAGAATTTGCTTGTTTGTCATTCCTAAGGTGGATAAAGGTTTATAACATGAGTCTATGTTAATATATTTGTTGCAAACATCTGTAATATATGCATATGCCAATATATCACACTGTATAGCATAAATATCCATAATTCATCAATTAAATTTAAAAAAAATGTTAAGTTAAACAAAAGAAATCAACTAATAGAGCCTGCTTTCTGCCAGTAGGATAGTGACAGTCAGTACCTTACAGATGTCCTCAGCCCCACTGTTCCTTCAAGAGATTCAGGTCAGAGCTGCGCAGGTGAGACTGTGCCTGCTTTGAATCCCGAGGTACTACTGTGGGGTCAGATTCCTGCAATGCTGGTGACTCACCCTGCAGTGGCCTTAAGCTGTCTCTTCCACAGATGGAAATCTTACAAACCAGGATTACACAAGAAGTTTCCAGTGCTCCTTAAGTTTTAACAACAGGCATTGACATTTTCACATATATTCGTTTTACAACCCTACTGTGAAATGGAGGTCATTTCTTTTTCAAATAGTAAACCAATACATTTTAAAACAACCCTGAGATCATTAGCTTGTTTCCACTATTAGAAACATTTTTTTTTGGCATAGTGAAAATGATTCCATGTCTCCTTTCTATTGGAATGTTTCCACTGGAGACCAAAAACTTGGAACATACTTTTCTATGTATAAATAACCACATAAATGATTGAAAGAATGGCCCAGTGTTTCTCCCCAAATACACTGTGACCTTCTGTATTACATGACTAGTCACTATTGGGTGATCCTATGACTTAGGAAATTCTACGTCCAAATACCTCTTGCTAGGCAAATGCTACCTCTCAAATCAGCAGTCTTAGCATTGAAGAGATTGCTCTATTATTGTGACTCTAAATGGACAGTATCAGAAGTCTGTTCCCTCATCCAAAAAGCAGGAAATCTCACCTTTGTCTTTAAAAATAGTTATGAATTTAGTATTTGTCTTTCAAAGAGAATCAACTACTTATTTCTTTTAGTCATTTCAGACTTTACTACATTATAACCAAATTTAACTCAGTAGCAGTTGGAAATTTCATAAGGTAAGCTGCATTTGACACATTTAAGCGAGCAAACATTGCAGGGTAGTATGATTATAGGGGTTCCTGTAAGTTATCTCTCCCCACCCCCTTACTTCAGACAATGGGAAAGTAACCGACCACATATGGTTACCTAGAGAGAGAGAGAGAAAAAAAAAACCTGTTCTTTGATACCTTTTCTACTGGATGCACATGGCTTTTGAAGCTTTATAAAACAAAAATTTTAAAAATCACATCAAACTATAAGTCAGCAACTCCCACAAGCCCATGATATGAAGTCAAACAGAGTAAGAGTAGAGGGATGAATAAAGGAAGTGAAAACTCTGCTGGATCACCCAGGCAAAGCATAAATTCAATAAAAGAAAACAAAACAAAACTTGCTCTACCTACTAGATGATCAAAATACAGCTGTGTGTCAAAGTGAGGAAGTAGAAATAATTTACCTAATATCCAAGGAAGTGGATTTGAACAGAGAAAATTTGAAAATACAAGCAAGATATCAAGACAAAATTCTGCTTTTTAATTATACCACATACTAGCAAAACCAAACAACCTTGGTGATCATATATTCCTCCTATTAGACACCCTTTCCTCCAGAGAACATTGTCATTCTTTGTACTTGTCTTCCTTCTAGAACTAGTCTGGTTTATCACTTTATTGACATCATGAACTATAAGCCAAGTATTCAGATACTAAAGAGCCGTTATTATCACTAGATATAAAATTTCTGTGTGATATATATTGAATACCTATAATATTAAAATAGTGGATATTAGACATAGTATAGGAAAATCACACTAAAATCTGTACATCTAAAGATGCTAAGCAAGAAGGAGGACCCTGGGTAATATGCTCAATCTTTGTTCAGAAAGGCAAATGGGATAAAAATCAGAAGAAGGTGAAAATAAGGAATAAGACCGGATCCTACTATACAGGGCCTCTGAAAGACTCTACCCAGCAGGGTGTTAAAGCAGATGCTGAGACTCATAGCCAAAAATTGGGCAGAGTACAGGGAACCTTATGAAAGAAGGGGTAGATAGAAAGACATGAAAGGATCTGGAGCACCACAAGGAGAAAAACATAACCAAAAATCTGGGTATATGGGTTTTTTCTGAGACTGATACCCAACCAAGGATTCATGAAGATAACCTGGACCCCTGCACAGAGGTAGCCCTTGGCAGTTTAGTATCCAAGTGGGTGCTCTAATAAGTGGAGCAGGGACTGTCTCTGACATGAACTCAGGTGCTGGCTCTTAGATCACCTCCCCCCCCCCCCGAAGGAGTAGCAGACTGACCAGGCCACAGAGGAAGAGTATGAGAGACAGTCTTGATGAGACCTGATAGGCTAGGGTCAGATGGAAGGGGAGGAGGTCCTCCAATATCAGTGGACAGGGGAAGGGTCATGGAGGAGATGAGGGAGAGAGGGAGAGTAGGATTGGGAGGGAACAAGGGTGGGGCTACAGCTGGAATACAAAGTGAATAAATTGTAATAAATAAAAAATTACATAAAATAAAGTAAATGACAGTAAAAATAAAATAATGTTGTTAACCTCCATTTTCTACTAAATTTGCAGTGGATCAATCAATTAAAAAAACTCCAATGAAGTAGTTCTCATTTGTCCATTAAATTCATTTTTAATAAGTCAAAAGTTAGGAACCTATTGTTTGGTCAATTAGTTTTTAAGTTAATAATCTGTAATAGTTTAACACTTGGTCAAAAGTGTTTGAGGACAATGTTGACGGAACAAATCTATCAATTGAGAAATACCAATAAGCCCCATAAATGTTCATCATCAACAACTGCTTTTACAGTCATTCTGTAAAATGACCAGAAATGAGAACAAATATGTATAAAGTACCTTTTAACCACATGCTTAAAAGAGACAAAAACAGTGCATGTATTCTTTGTTGTTTGTTTTTTATGTTTGTTTGTTTTGTTTTCTTAAGTTTTCATATATATATATGTTAATTACAGTTTATTTACTTTGTACCTCAGCTGTAGCACCCTCACTCATTCCTTCTCACTCTCCCTCCCTCATCTCCTCCCATGCTGCTCTCCTAGTCCACTGATAGGGGAGGTCCTCCTCCCCTTCCATTTGACCCTAGCCTATCAGGTCTCATCAGTACTGGCAGTACTATCTTCCTCTGTGGCCTGGTAAGGCTGTTTCTGCCTCCAGAGAAGATGATCAAAGAGCCAGCCACTGAATTCATGTAGAGACAATCCTTGTTTCCATTACTAGGGAACTGTATTTCCATTACTAGGATACTGAGCTTCCATGGGCTACATCTGTGTAGGGGTTCTAGCTTATCTCCATGTGTGGTCCTTGGATGGACTATCAATCTAAGAAAAGCCCTCTGTTCCCAGATTTCTTGGTTCTGTTGCTCTCCTTGTGGAGCACCAGTCTCCTCCAGCTCTTTCTAACTCTCCCTTCTTTCCTAAGATTCCCTGCACTCTGCCTAAAGTTTGGCTATGAGTCTTAGCATCTGCTTTGATACCCTCCTGGGTAGAGTCTTTCTGTGGCCCTGTGCAGTAGGTTCCTGTCTTGTTTCCTATTTTCTCCCTCTTCTGATGCCCATCCCATTTCCTTTTCTGAGTAAGGACTGATTATCTCACCCAAGGTCCTCCTTCTTGCTTAGCTTCTTTAGGTATACAGATTTTAGTATGATTATCCTATATTATATGTCTAATATCCACTTATAAGTGAGTGTATACCTTGTGTGTCTCTCTGCTTCTGGTATATCTTACTCAGGATGATTTTTTTCTAGTTCCCACAATTTGGCTACAAATTTCATGATTTCCTTCTTTTTAATTTTTTCTTTTTTTATTTTATTAATTACACTTTATTCACTTTGTAATCTCCCATAAGCTCCTCCCTCCACCCCTCCACACTCCCCAATTCCACTGATCAGGGAGGTCCTCCTCTCCTTCCTTCTGATCTTAGTCTATCAGACCTCATCAGGAGTGGTTACATTGTCATCTTCAGTGGCCTGGTAAGGATGCTCCGCCTCAGGGGGAGATGATCAAAGAGCAGGCCAATCAGATTATGTCAGAGGCAGTCCCTCTTCCCATTACTATGTGACCCACTTGGACACTAAACTGCCATGGGCTACATCTGTGCAGGGGTTCTAGGTTATTTCCATGCCTGGCACTTGGTTGGAGTATGAGTCTCTGGGAAGACCTCTGTGTTCAAATTTTCTGGTTCTGTTGCTCTCCTTGTGGAGCTCCTGTCCTCTACAGATCTTACAATTTCTTACTTCTTACATAAGATTCTATGCACTCTGCCCAACAGTTGGCCATCAGGCTCAGCATCTGCTTTGATAGTCTGCAGGGCAGAGCCTTTCAGAGGCCCTCTGTGGCAGATTCCTAGCGTGTTTCCTATTTTCTTCTCCTGATGTCCATCCTCTTTGCCTTTCGGGATGGGGATTGAGTGTTTTAGTCAGGGTCCTCTCTCTTAATTAGTTTCTTTAGATGTACAGATTTTAGTAGGTTTATCCTATGTTATATGTCTATAAGAGTGAGTGTATATCATGTGTGTCTTTCTGCTTCTGGGACAGCTCACTCAGAATGATCCTTTCCAGGTCCCACCATTTACCTACAAATTTCATGATTTCCGTATTTTTCATTGCTGAGTAATACTCCATTGTGTAGATGTACCACAATTTCTACATCCATTCTTCATTTGAGGGGCATCTGGGCTGTTTCCAACTTCTGGCTATTACAAATAAAGCTGCTACAAACATGGTTGAGCAAATGTCCTTTTTGTGTACTTGAGCTTCTTTTAGATATATGCCTAGGAGTGGTTTGGCTGGATCTTGAGGAAGTTCTATTCCTAGTTGTCTGAGAAAGCACCAGATGAAAACCATACAATGGAAAAAAGATAGCATCTTCAACAAATGGTACTGGTCTAACTGGATGTCTACAGGTAGAAAAATGCAAATAAATCCATACTCATCACCCTCCACAAAACTGAAGTCCAAGTGGATCAAAGACCTCAACATAAAACCAGACACATTAAATTGGTTAGTAGAAAAAGTGGGGAATCCCTAGAACTCATTGGTACAGGAGACAACTTCCTGAACAGAACACCAACAGCACAGGCTCTAAGAGCAACAATCAATAAATGGGACCTCATGAAACTGAAAAGCTTCTGTAAAGCAAAAGACACTGTCATCAGAACAAAACGAGAGCCAACAGACTGGGAAAGGATCTTCACCAACCCTATATCTGACAGAAGGCTGATATCCAGCATATATAAAGAAGTAAAGAAGTTAAAAATGTTAAAAATAAAAAGTTAAAAAAAAGGTAAAAATAAATCAAGTAATCCAATTAAAAAGTGGGGTACAGGGAGCTAAACAAAGAATTCTCTGTAGAGGAATATTGAATGGCAGAGAAACAATTAAAGAAATGCTCAATGTCCTTAGCCATCAGGGAGATGCAAATCAAAAACCCTGAGATTTCACCTTACACCCATCCAAATTGCTTAGATCAAAAACTCAAGTAACAACACATGCTAGAGAGGTTGTGGAGAAAGGGGAACCCTCCTCCACTGCTGGTGGGAATGTAAACTTGTACAACCTTTTTTTTTTAATTGCTGAGTAGTGTTCCATTGTGTAAATGTAACACAATTTCTGTAGCCATTCCTCCATTGAGGGACATCCTGGTGTTTCCAGGTTCTGCCTAATATGAACAAAGCAACTATGAACTTGGTTGAGCAAATGTCCTTGTTATGTACTTAAGCATATCTTGGATATATAACTAGGAGTGGTATAGCTGTATCATGAATAAATACTGTTTTCCTAATCGTCTGAGAAAATGCCAGATTGATTTCCAAAGTGTTTGTACAAGTTTACATTTCCACTAGCAGTGGAGAAGGGTTCTCCTTTCTTCTCATCCTCTCCAGCATGTATTGTCACTTGAATTTTTGATCTTAGCCATTCTGATGGGTGTAAGGTGTAATCTCAGGGTTGTTTTGAATTGCATTTCCCTGATGACTAAGGACATTGAGCATTTCTTTAAGTGTTTCTCTGCCATTTGATATTCTTCTATTGAGAATTCTCTGTTTACCTCTGTACTCCATTTTTTAATTGGACTACTTGTTTTATTGCTTCTTAACTTCTTGAGCTCTATATATTCTGGATTTTAGCCTTCTGTCAGATATAGGGTTGGTGAAGATCCTTTCCCAGTCTTTAGGCTGTCATTTTGTTCTGATGAGAGTGTCTTCTGTAAAGTAACAGAAGCTTTTCAGTTTCATGAGATCTCATTTATTGATTGTTGATACTCAGTTTTGTCTTCAGATAGTGTAAATCTTTCACTTTGTACTAATGATTTCCTTGGGGAAGTGCATCTGTTCTTTGTGTTTGAGATTCTATACACAACATCTAATGCCAAATTTTTCCACAATAATATTTTAATAAAAGTGATATGGATCACTTGTAATTGCTACATTGGAATCACTCAGACAGCCTTGATTGCCATCTAACAAATGTCATGAAAAGACATCCTCCTCTTCATGGTTAAGACCTGTGTTTGTTGGATATATCTTCTTCTTTTTGAAAATCCTCAAGGTGTGGACAATCCTGTGGTAGATTTTATATATTAGAAAACTGAGCCAGCTCCTATAACTATGTGTGTTTTATGACCTTTGTCAGAGTGCACACATCTTTGAACTCCATTTACTAGGAAAAGTAAATAATAAAGGAAGAAAAGAAACAGTCATGTTACTGTTTTTTAGGGAACGGTTGTATAGTGGCAGTATAGTGAGAGGCACAAGCCTATCTGCCTCATGGAAGTACAAGTTGGCAAAGGCTTTACTCTCCCTAGAACAGAGAACTGTGTTTTTGAATAAGCAAAGTTCTGAATTGAACGTATTATGTAGCAGTGTTTGGAGACTAAAACAGAAGGATTTTTATCTAGTAGGAAACGAAGAGATTCACATGCAAAAATAAATAGATTTATTTCAACAAGTTATCCAGGATTCTGTTGAGTTTCTAATGCTCATTGTTAGCTAACACTTCCTTTCCATAGGCTTCTGGCACTGTTCTACCACAAACATAATCATAATCAAAAGCTGTACAGTGAAGGAAAGTTCAGGAATGTTGGAGAGAATCCTCAGAAAGAGAATGAATGCAATAACTGATGTCTTTGGTTAATAATTGGAATAAGTTTTGAATTAAGTCATAGGCTAAATATTAATGATATAAACTAACTTATCTGATGAAACTAACATAGTAAAGACTAAGTTTCCCTGTTTCAACCTATACTCAAGTGTCCCTTCACCCAGGGTACAACTTGCCATCAGACAGCTGTCAAAAATTAAACTCCCTGAGTGCTGAGGTACAATTTTTATGAGAAATCGAGAGTTTGGGAAAGCAGAATTCAGGTCAAGGAGTAGTGAAACAGTGTAAGGTCGTGATTTCTGGGTTCTGACTGCAATATTTCTAAGCATATCTCTCCCTTAGAATCATAGCTGTGTGTTCAGAGACCAGTTAATAAAAAATAATAATAATAGGAATATATATATATATATACTTTGGTGCCTCAGTTTTCTCAACAGAATGGTAGATGGGCACCATGAAAATGAGAAAGCTAACAGGTGAACTACTGAGGGTATTTGATAGTATATGTATGAGTTCTTACTCTAAAATTTATTATATACTTCTTGGCTAGTAGGAAGAGGGAATGAACCCTAAGGAATCCTTTGTAATAGACTAACCATTTCTCCCATCCAAAATCAGCATCTCGGAATCCCCAGAACCTATGAGCATTACTTAAATTTCATTTAAGACTTCCTAGACGTGAGTGACTTAAATTTCTTAGATGGGGTTATCCTGGATTGCTTCTATAAGGGATTGTTTGTATAACCACAATGTCTCATTGTGCGAGAGACATAGAAGTCCTGATTAAAGAAGGAGGTGATGTAATGGTGAGTGCAGAAAAGGTAGAAGTGTTCTTTAGAAATGAGAAATGGACCACAAACTGAAAACAGAGAGAAGAGTTGACATTTTAATGCTCTTAATACTAAATTATATCTGACAAGGTATCATTATATTCATAGAGGGCATAATTAATTCAAAGAAAGTTTCTAACTTGCCCAAGATTATATGTCAATTAAGTGGGGAGTAAGCATAACCATAGATCTGTGTGATTCAAAAGAAAACAGTTCCTATGCACCTGGATATTTCCTATGTACTATTCAGCCTCAAGGATCCATTTTTTGAAAAGAGGTTCTCCTTGGAATATATTAGCATATCATTACATCAGTGCTGTTTATTCACTCTTCACTTTCAAACTTCAGCTCATTCTCACCCATTAATAAAAAAGAACTGATAGCAAAAGAAACCCACTTATTAATATGACTCCATCTATGAGGAGCAGCTAGGAAAAGCAAACAGCCTGAATCTAAGCTGTAAAGATAGAGATGTGATTCTCATATAAACCATACCTTTCCTATGCAATCAAAGATACTTCATTAAATTTACTTTAGTTTAAATTTCTTCATTGGTATAATAATGACCTTACAGGGTTTCATGGAAGATAAAATGATATGCATTCTGTTTCTCTTTATCACGCATGTATTATGTGTCCAAAATTGTTCTAATCATATCAGAAGGATTATTTCATTATGTGCCTCCTTGGCACATAATCATTGGGTGAAAGTATAAACAGTTGTTAGAGTATAAATTCACAAGCCAATCTCTGAGTGTAGACAAGATATCCAATGTCCAATATCTCTGTTCCTCAGCTCTCCCTCCTAGGAAACAATGGCATTAATTTTTTACATCAAAGATACAGGGAAATAACTGAGTACTGGGGTGGGTTTTTCTAAAACCATATACCTTTCTATTCACCAAAGGGCCCACTTTAAAAGTGAAATAATATCCCAAGGTTGTTTCCTTTGGAATTTTTTTAATTTTTTATTTATTTGTTCACTTTACATCCTTCTCGTAGTCCCCTCTGTCCTTTCCTCCTGGTCCTATCATCCCTCCCTGTACTTTTTATCTCCCTTCCCCTGTTCCTCACAGAAAGGAACTCCCTTACCCATCCACCACAGCATACCAAGTTGCATCAGGAATGAGCTCATTCCCTAACCCTGAGCTCCAGAGAGGTAGCACCATCAGGGGAAAGTGATCTGATTGAAAAGCAGGCAACAGAGTACATGTCAGAGTTAGCGCCATTGCCCTAACTAGAAGATCTGTGTAAGGACTGAGTTGTTTGTCAGCTACATCAGTGTAGAGAGCCTAGTTCCAGTCTATACACGGTCCTTGGTTTGTGCTTCAGTCTCCACAGGATCCCCGGGTTCCTGGTTAGTTGGCTCTGTTGGTTTTCTAGTGGAGCTCAAGTCCCCTCTGAGTCGTTTTATCCTTTCACCAGCTCTTTCAAAAGACTGCCTGCATTCCACCCAGCGTTTGGCTGTGGGTCTCATCTGCTACCATCATCCGCTGGATAGAGCCACTCAGAGGACAACTATGCTAGGCTCCTATATGCAAGAATAGTGGACTATCACTCATAGAGTCCGGGGTTGACAATCCAGATGTTCCTCAACTGAAGAATGGATAAAGAAACTGTAGTACATTTCCAAAATGTAATACTATTCAGCTATTAAAAACAAGGACGTCATGAAATTTGTAGGCAAATGTATGGAACTAGAAAATAGCATCCTCAGTGAGATAATCCAGATCCAGAAAAACACACACACTATGCACACACTTATAAGTGGATTTTAGCCATAGTCCAGGATAAACATACTATAATTCACAGACCCAAAGAAGATAAGTAACGAGGAGGATGTAGGGGTGGATGCATAAATCTCACTCAGAAGGATAGGTAGAATAGACAACAGAAATGGATGAAAACAGGGAACAGTATACTTTATGTTATTTGTGGCTACTGTGAAGGGTGTTGTTTTCCAAATTTCTTAATCAGCCCATTTGTCTTCTGTAAACACAAGGGCAGTTTTTTGTTTTGTTTTGTTTTGTTTTGTTTTGTTTTCAGTTTAGGTATCAAGATGACTGTGGCTTCACAGAATTATGTTGATAATGTTCCTTCTGTTTTTATTTTGTAGAATAGGTTAAAAAGTATTATTACTAGCTCTTCTTAAAGGTTTGGTAAAATTGTGCATTGAAATCATCTTGCCCTGGGCTATTTTAGATGGGAGACATTTGGTACTCTAAACAAGCAAGGGAAAGATCTGGATGTAGAAAAAAAAATTAAAGTCTTTGAAGAAAGGATTTGAAGGATAATAAAACTATGTCTCTCCCACACTCAAGGATTGGTAAGATTAACATATTTAAAATGGCAATCCTACCAAAAGCAATCTATATTCAATGTAATTCCCATCAAAATACCAACACAATTTACAATTTTTTTTACAGAACTTAAGAGAACAATTCCCAATTTCATATGGAAAAACAATAACAATAACAACAACAACAAAAAAATAGAATACCTAAAACAATAAAAGATCTCCTGGAGGAATCTCCACCCCTGATCTCAAACTGTACTATAGAGCAACAGTAATAAAAATGGCATGGTACTGGCATAGAAACAAAATGGTGGATCAATGGAATTGAATCGAAGGTACAGAAATAAACCCACACACCTACCAATATTTGATTTTTGACAAAGAAGCCAAAACTATACAATGGAAAAAAGATAGCCTCTTCAACAAAATGGTGCTGGTCAAACTGGATGTCTACATGTAGAAAAATGCAGATAGAGCCATATTTATCACCCTGTACAAGTATATCAAAAAAACTCAAGATAAAATCGGACACACTAAATCTGTTAGAAGAAAAAGTGGGGAAGATCCTTGACCTCATAGGCACAGGAGACAACTTTCTGAACAGAATACCAATAGCACCAACAAACAATAAATGGGACTTCGTTTAACTGAAAAGCTTCTGTAAAGCAAAGGACACTGTCAACAGAACAAAATGACAGCCTACAGATTGAGAAAAGATCTGACTCCAACCCTACATCTGACAGAGGGTTAATATCCAAAATAAATAAAGAGCTCAAAAAGTTAAACACCAACAAACTAAGTAATCCAGTAACCAAATGGGGTTCACAGCTAAACAGAAAATTCTCAATAAAGGACTATTAAATGGCTGAGAAACACTTAAAGAAAAATTCAACATGCTTAGTCATGAGGTAAATGCAACTCAAAATGACCCTGAGATTTCACCTTACACCCACCAGAATGGCTAAGATAAAAAACTAGTGACAACACATGCTGGAGAGGATGTGGAGAAAGCAGAACCCTCATCCATTGCTGGTGGGAATGAAAACTTGTACAACCACTTTGGAAATCAATCTGGCACTCTCTCAAATATTAGAAATAGTGCAACCTCAAGATCCAGCTATACCACTCCTGGACATATATCTCAAAGATGCACAACCATACAACAAGGACACTTGCTCAACTATGTTCATAGCAGCTTTATTGGGAACAGCCAGAACCTGGAAATAACCCAGATATCCCTCAACTGAGGAATGGATACAGAAATTGTGGTACATTTACACAATGGGATACTATTCAGCAATTCAAAACTATGAAATTTGCAGGCAAATGTATGGAACTGGAAAAGATCATCCTGAGTGAGGTATTCCAGAAGCAGAGAGACACACATGCTATATACTTTCTTATAAGTGGATAATAGACATATAATATAGGATAATCATACTAAATCTTTACACCTAAAGAAGCTAAGCAAGAAGGAGGACCCTGGGTAAGATCCTCAATCCTCATTCAGAAAGGCAAATGGGATAGATATCAGAAGAGGGAGAAAACAGGGAACAGGACAAGAGCCTACCACAGAGAGCCTCTGAAGAACTCTAACCAGCAGGGCATCAAAGCAGATACTGAGACTCAGCCAAACTTTGGGTTAGAATACAGGGAATCTTATGAAAGAAGGAAGTGATAGAAAGACCTAAAGGGGGAAAGAGCTCCATAAGGAGAGCAACAGAAGCAAAGAATCTGGGCACAGGGGTCTTTTCTGAGACTGATACTCCACCCCAGGACCATGCATGGAGATAACCTATAACACCTGCACAGATGTAGCCCATGGCAGCTCAGTGTCCAAGTGTGGTACCTAGTAAGGGGAGCACAGGCTATGTCTGAAGTGAACACAGTGGCTGGCTCTTTGATCACCTCCCCCTGAGGAGGAGGCAGCCTTACCAGACCATAGAGGTAGACAATACAGACAGTCCTCATTAGACCTGATAAGCTAGGGTCATATGGAAGGAGAAGAGGACCTCCCCTATCAGTGGACTGGGGGAGGACATGGGAAGAGAAGAGGAGAGGGAGGGTGGAATTGGTAGGAGACAAGGGAGGGGGCTACAACTGGAATACAGAGTGAACACATTGTAGTAAATAAAAAAAATAAAGTGGAAAGAAAAACATTTTAAAAAGGAAATCATGAAAATTATAAGCAAATGGATGGAACTATAAAAGATCATCCTGGGTGAGGTAACCCAGAAGCAGTAAGGCACACATGGTATTTACTCAGTTATAAATAGATATTGCCATATAATATATTATAAACATACTAAAATCTATAGAAACGAAGCTACAAGAAGGACCCTAGGGAAGATGATGAAACCTCAGAAGGGAAAACATGACAGACATCGGAAGTAGGAGAAGACAGGCAACAGGATGGGAATCTTCCACAGAGGGCCTCTGAAAGACTCTTCCCATAAGGGTATTGAAGCACATGCTGAGATTCATAGGGAAACTTTGAGCAGAGTGCAAGGACTCTTGTGGAAGAAGGGGGAGATAGAAAGACATGGATGGGACAGGAATTTCACAAGGAAACCAACAGAGCCAAAATATCTGCGACTGCAGGCCCTGCAGAGACTGAAGAATCAACCAAAGACCATGATTGGAGAAAACCTAGACCCTTTGATCAAATGTAGTGCTTGGGCAGCTCAGTCTCCAGAGGGGGTTCTCTAGTAAAGGAAGCAGAAGTCCCTGGCATAAAGTCCATTGTTTGCTCTTTGATCAACTCCCCCGGGAGTGGTGACCTCAGTAGTCCATAGAGAAAGGACCTAGACAGTCCTGATGACACCTGTGTTGGTATAATGTGTTTTTTTTTTTAAATGTATACACCTTACCCTTGTTCATTCAAATGCTGATTTCTTCCCACCCCCACCCCCAACTCTCTGGTTTCAATCCGGATATTGCATTGTGATACTCATTCTAAGCATCCTGTCTCAACTCTTGTGTAAACAGGAGAAAATAAAGCAATTAGACACAATGTTGAGCAGGGAGGAGCCAGAGAACAGGAAACAGGAGAGGAGCCAGAATGCAGGAGATGAGTGGGAGGAGAAGGGGCGAGAAGGAAAGCTAGGAGAGCAGAGCTGGAGGAGAGATCTTGGAGGACATGGAGCATGAACCAGACCTAAGATTTCACAAAAAGCAAGTATAATGTGGGAAATCTAAATGTTAGGAAACGGAGGGCTTGGATATTTAGAAGGGAGTAAATATTGCCCAGCATTGTGTTCTAGTCTCTATGTGGTGATTTGGTTATACAGCTGTTTAAGATTAGCAGCAAGCTTTACTAGAAGGTAAACCAATAGTAAATATTAATAACCACTTACAACACACCTGTTATGCTAGGTTCAGATTGTATGGGAGGAGGACCTCCCCTCTGATTGGGCTAGGGGAGGGGCATATAGAGGGAAGAAGGAGGGAGCGTGAGACTGGGAGGAGATGAGGGAAGAGGCTATAGCCAGAACACATAGTGACGAAATTGTAAATAATAACGATGATGATGATAATGATGATGATGAATAAAAGGGGAAAAGAGGGAACAGTATAAGAGGCAGCACAGAGAATAATGAGAGTCCATATTAAACTTGGGGAGAACAGGGTTGGAGGACAGAGGCCTTGTAGAAAATAGAAAACATAGGTGAAGGCATCTCTGACAAGCGGGAGATCTACAACAGGGTAGGCTTTTAGGAGGATGTGAGAGTGAGTTTCTAGCTGAAACTCCTATTAGTTGAGGTCATAGATAGTGAAGAAGCCACTCTCTAACTAGACAGGACTTCTAGTGGAGGGAGGGGAACACCAACCCACACACAAAAACTTTAATCCAAACTTACCCTGTTTCCAAGATGTGCAGGGACAAAAATAAAGCAGGGATTGAGGGACTGTCCAACTAATGTCTGGCCAAACCTGAGATCCAAAAACTCCTAATGCATCTGAAATTTACTAACTTTATTCTGTGATGCTATTTTTGGGTAGACATGAATACAAATGTACTCAGCCAAGGTAGAAAACTGATGAAAGGACAAAGCAAGGTTTCCACCAAAGTAAACCTATGGGTTTTATTGGGTTACTTATATCAATGTGAGTGAGGAATTGCCTACTACGCAGAAATGATTAAATGACAGCTGCATCACCAAAAGCGTGAGTGAGGGCTCTCCCAAGCTAGAGACCTGGTGTGCACTGAAGCTTACTGCACAGGTCACGTAGGCTAAAAGGTAGCAGAGTGTTCTCTCCAGGCAGCTTGGCTGTTCTGTTGTTCAACCCTACGGTCCACAGTCCTTAGCCTCTTACAAGAAGCTCAGCTTGTCTGAGATTACCCCTCGGCTTATATGATGATATGCTTGGGGAAAGAGAGACCGAGTGAATCTAGTCAGTTTCAGGGACTTGCTGAGGACTTTTGGTTGTTAGCCTCCTGAACTTAGTGAGCCGCCAGTTAGAGCAGAATGTTTTACCCTCCTTTGGAACATCCTATGACTTAATAAGCTTTGCTCCACAATGGAAGTCTATGTTTCAGAGGAAATCAATTTATAATAATTTTCATTACTTTTAAATTATAACTATTCTGAAATTGTGATTTTAGTTATGTTTTTATAGTAATATCTGTTACGACACTGTATATTAGCTTTCTTAATTTAAAAATTTTTGGTTACAAAAATTAAATTTGTTACTATTTTTATTAAATTAATTCTTTGAAAAATTCCTCTATGGGTGTAATGAATTTTGGTTACCATCCACTGACTCTAATGTTACTCCTTTTCCTTATCCAATACTGTTTCTTCTTCCTACCTGTTTTTTTTTCCAGATTCATGGCTTGTGGTTTGTTGTGGGACCCACTTGTTTAGTTTAGGGTCATCTGTATGTCCATTGGATTATAAATACGCATTTAAGCATGGTGGAGCAAACATTGGGGAGAGGAGGAAAAAATACACAACAAGACCATAAAATATCTGAGGAAGTCATAAAGAATTCAAATAAAACCTATAATGCATATCCATCTATCTCCCTATCTATCTATCCATCTATCTATCCATCTATCTATCTATCTATCTATCTATCTATCTATCTATCTATCTATCTGTCTGTCTATAGTAGAACTCCCCATCTGTGTTGACAATAATTTTTGCAAGAGACAGAGAAATAGACTATTTTACACCATACATGAGAAATCCTCTTTTGAGTTGTCGGTAAGAGTTGTTCAAGAAACTCACAAAATATTATTGGTTATTGCTATTTCCCTTGACTGGCTCTCAGAGGTGGCAGGTAAGTTCCTTGATATATCGTATGCCTTTCTGACAGGGCCCAGAAGACATAAGCTGGTTCTCAACTGAATGTCTTCTCCTAGGCAAGCTTCTAGAAGAGAGAAAGAAATAATAGTCCTATCTAGCTATGTTGTTTGTGCTGCAATGACCAGCATGGCAAAATAAAGTTAAGGCTATAATATGGTATGAATGTTATGGTGGTAACCAACAGCTCTCTAATTGGACTTAAAGCCTGCTCAGCAATAGGAAAATCATCTTTTATATTGGAAACGTAGCCAACTACCAAGGGCAACTAACATCATGGATTTGCCCTATAATCATCACCTTACTAAACCATCAAAATTCCTAACTACATTCTAAATATGTATCTTATATCCACAGGTAAGTGTAGTTCTTAGGTCTCACAAAAACTAACTTCTCTTTGCAGCAGACAGAAAGCACTATAGAGAACCACAACTGATCAAAATTGAGAGTTGTAATCTTTTTGCAATTGTTTATCCTCTGATATTTGGAATATTATATCTTTGGACATTCTCTTTGCAGGGCTCTCTTCCACCTTTCATTTCATCATCTCATGGTAGTGTCAAATCCCTTAGACCATCTCTTAATATTCACTTTTTTAATTCTGTTAACAGGTTTGAGACTCCCACGGAATGCCAGAAAATGCAAAAATTGCTAAGAGAGCAAATTGTCATCCTGTTTATACATTTCCTTTTTGTTTTTTGGTTAATAAACTACTTATTATTATGAAAAGGGCCAAGGAATACTACGGGTTTCTCTTTTGTTTGTTTGTTTGCTTGCTTGCTTGCCTTCTTTTGGTTTTTGGTGGGGTGCTGTTTGGTTGGGTTTTGGTGGGAGTTGGTTGGTTTCTTTTTTTGTGACATCCATGACTATTTTGTTCTTTCTCTTTTATTTACTTTATGCCTGACTTTCATCTTTTTTTTCTAGCTGTATTCTGTGCATTGCTACAAGATCCTCAACAATATCTAAGTGTTGGAGACACAGAATTAAGCAGAACTTTAAACAACAAATTTATTCACCTCAATGGGACTAGCTCCAAAATAAAGTCCCTTAAGAAACTGTATCCTAAGACATCCTCAGAACTGGGTTTCTAAGTTGTTTACAACAAAAGCATGATTTTCTCTTGTGAAGTAGGTCTCAAAACCAGTCAGAAGGCATTTGGGTTTTCCCCAAAACCTCTAGTTTCACAGTCAGGGCACTATCATACCACTGTTCATATCCCGCCTGACAGATTCTTACTGAAGTTTATAGGGTTATCAGTTGGGTAAGACCATGGATGCCTTTTCTATGACAATAGCCTATGCTTGACTTTCTTATGCTATGAAATCTGGCCAAAGGTCAAGAACACCTAAATTGAATTCTCTGTCTCTTAGACCAAATATCTGTTATGTCTTTGGCAATTGATTCTAATCAACTAGTCCTGCCTTGCACTACAGTAGAGATGGCAAGAGCCTTACCTTTTTGGGGAAATTCTAACATCTTTGATCTCTACATCTCATATGAAAGTACTCCATATCCATAATGGGATATTGGTTTAATAACATTTAGCTATTAGGTCCAGAGTTTTTGGCTATGCAGGTTATCCTTCTGCCTTTATATGTTTTAGTCAGCTAAAAAAAAGCGGAGAGGAAGAGAAGGATTGGGATGGGAGGAGGGAGGGAACCAGAGGGAGCATACAAAGTGAATAAAGTGTAATTAATAAAGAATTTTTTTAAAGTAGGAAACTATGGTCCCGATGTATTGTGTGGGAGGCAATATATTCAATAAAGATTAAGTAATTAGTTTTAAAAAGAAAGAAACAATTTATGTCTACGTAGTGGTATATGTGTACTTATGTATCACCTGAATGCTCACAGAGCAAAGTTGCACGTACTTGTACGATTCAGTGGAGAACTATAAATGTTTACATTGTGTCATTTCTTCATATTTTTTTTCTGAACTTTGCAAGTGGAAAGAAAAGACAAAATACATAAAGACATTAAAGACTATAAAGAAAAAAATTGCATTTTAACCAACCGAGGAAATTTAATCTTATAAGAATCAGATCTGGTCACTTGGACCTGAAATGTAACTGTTCCCCAAATACCTAGATCTTCTGAGTCTTCAGAAAGACATTGTCTGGGATGAGATATTTTAGTCCAGGAACCAAGTTATATTTATGAGAGAGTGACAGGTTGTTACCATTTGACTCCTTCAGTATTGAATTTCATGTTCAGGCAACACACAAAATATGGATGAGAGGAAGAAGTGAACTTTGGCCAATTCATTGTAATAAATTCACTATCAGTTGACTGAAGTTCCCAATCTGGAGAGTTTATTGTAAAGGAAAAATCAAGTGGCTCATTAATAAATTTTGCTACTTTCCAAGTACATTAACTCCATTTTATTTGGCTACTTTGTAGGCTGAACAGTAACAAACACAGAGAAAGACAAACTCAACAAGAAGCAGTTTAGCAAGAAAGTTATCAGAATTAAAACCACAACACTAACAAAAACATGAACTTCTTTGAATAAAAGCAATAGTCAATAAAAAGTGTAATAAGTAGTTAGTTCTTAACTATATTACTGCACAGATTAAAAAGAAGTCAAATGATGAAATAATTGTCCAATCTCTGAAAAATAAGATATTCAAATTGTAGTTAAACAGAAATTATAAATAGCCTTGTCTATATATTGCGTATCTAAATTCATTAAAAGCATTAAACTCATGACAAAGACATTCTTAAACTTATATATGCATATGTCTTTAATATGTATAGAGACTATATACATATATACACAGAGTAAATTAATGAAATGATAACTTTTGAAAACAATGATAATCCTTTACACTGTCATATAAAAAGAAGGAATATTTTAGCAGAAAGTTATTTACCTAAATCTTTGTATTTTGAGGTATGTGATGAAGACCTAAGTAAGTACTTGATCCAATGAACTAATTCATCTACATGGGACTATAACTTTTCAAAAAGTGTGAAAAGTCGATTTGAAAAGTATGCAAACACGTGTTTTAACCTTTCAAGAGATACAAATGCTAAGAAAATATAAATACAGACTTCCTTTTGGACTGCAAAAGGCTAATTTTTTTTTTAAGTGTCTGACTAGGTGTATGGCTGTTTTTCTTTTCTTTCTAAAGCAGATTAACTACTTTGGACTTTTTTTCTCTTCTCTTTCTTTTCTTCTTTTTCTTTAACTAGCTTAGAAGGCTCAAATTATATCTGGCAAAGTGAATAGGTAATGATATATGCCTCATTCACCAAAGAAACAAATGTTTTGTTTCCCAACTCTAATTCTGTATTTTGTAGTACGCTGGGGTGATATAATACACACTCGTATTATTGTAAAACAAGCGTTTATTACTTGGCTAAGTAAGCTGATCTTTGGAAAAGTGTACAAGTGCTTTGAAATAAAATAAAAACTACTTAATCCAATCTTCTCTCATACAATTTCTCTCTAGAAGAACAGACACAGCCTGTTAAAATAACAAAGAATGCAGAGTTTCCATTCCTGGACAAAGTGTCCTCATTCAAACTCGCACTCCAAAGCTTCCTTGCATCGCTTCTCAGCTTTCTTTGCTGTAGGGAAATGTGATTCCCCGAAACCTCCTGGATTTTGTTTTATGTTAACTGGCAGAGCTTTTCACGTCTCACAGACCCGGTGACACCTAAATGACACACACTTTGGATTGTCTTGTTGTGTAGAAAAGGGAGATAAAGGGAGGAGGAGAAATCTGAAACAGGAGGGCAAGGGTAAGGTGGCATTCACAAGCATCCTGAAGATCAGGGCCAAACCTGGGACGGATGGGGAGAGAAAGCCATTGCTCCAGTGAAATGATTTCACAAGGAGTGTTCAGTTACAAAGCCAGTCCTGAGAATTCTCCATCCTGGCTGCATAGAATGGGACTTCGCAAAAGAGGTTACGTCCTCACAGTCTTTAGCCAAATCTGATCAGACCCTAACATAATTTAAATGTATTAGTTGAACAGTGCTGTCACTAAAATAACTGCAGACACAAGAGGATGAGTGGAAAATGCCATCTCCAGATTTACTAGAAAAGAAGATGTAGTTTGTTTTTTGTTTGTTTGTTTGTTTTTTTATAAAATTCTATTTAGTCTTGTATATACTTCATGATTAGGTTCTGGTTCTGGTTATATGCCACCTATTTGGGTGAAATTATAAACAATGCTTGTTTCCAGTTTCAGCATATTTAGTACAATAGATTACTGGGTTTCCCTTGTGACTTTCCAAGTTTATTGTAATATGTTTTTAATGCATTCCTTCCCCCAAAGACTTTTGCAAAGTGTATTCAAATAGAAAAATCATGAAGGTTGAGATGAGAGTTCCACAAGATTAGAAAATGTAAAACAAATGTCAAAGGAAATTTTTACAATTGCTTTTGATTACAGCATTTTGTGTTTCAGCAGCATTTTAGGAAATCCTTAAACTAGCATTTTTTTTTTAACTAAACATAACCTCCTTTGAACCTAACCACATTTCTTTTCTCCTCCTGTCAGTCAGTTCCTTGTACTTCTTGTGAAATCCTATTTGTAAGACAGGCTCCTGGGCAGAAAAGATTTGTTGGGCCAGCTGCCATCGTCAGAGAACTTTTCTGTGGGCTAGGATGATCTTCAACAGTAAGAAATCAAGGTCTTGGCTAGAACATTTGTTTTAGGAGACTTCTTGTTCCCACCTTCCATGTAAGCATTGCTCAGCTCCTCCGGGGGGAGGGAGGGAACAGGAATAAAGTGTGAATAAGCGGTAAAGCCCAGAGCTTTCATAGTCGATGTACTTGTTTCTCTCGCTCTCTGAAAGTTCAGTCGTGGCTAGAATTACTAATGGGACTGATCCTTACCAAAACGTATCTGTATCTTTGGCTGTATACTTTTGCCCAGTTCTGAACACGATTCTATTGTAGTACTACAATAAAGCGCTTCCTTTCAGCTAATGAGTTCAAAACTGAATCTAATCTTAGTAGTTACATGAGTAAGTGCTGCAACTCATTCCCACTGAGGAGAGCAGTTCTCTGTGTCACAAAAGGAGGCCGGGTGGAAGGGAAGTGAATATCTCCCCCATCTCTTATTCAGTGTCGGCTGCAGCAAAGCCTGAGCTCCATCAAGCTTCCCTCAATCTGCTGTTGATTTGACATCATGATTACACACACAAAGTTATAACTTTGTTTATCAAATACCACAGATCGCACGAGGATTGTAATTTTGAACTTGGTCTATTTGTGCCAAATTGCCTGAAAATAATAATTAGAGACAATTTAGCATAATGAGTACAGTAGTTTCAGATAAATTACCCCTACAGAACATTAATTGTATTCATTAAATAGAAAGGGATAAAATTCTAAGGTCACACCTATTATAGCACTGTTTTTAGACATCATTAATTTCCTTCTCCTTAATAATTTAGGGAGAATAATGTTATTTAAGCAGTAAAATTGTGGCATTAGAATGTTAGTTTTAATTTAAATTAATTTTAATAAAACACTCAAGTTTTGTTTCTGATAATGATTTTAAGGGTTCATGTTTCAGTTCTCTTTTATCATTACTGTGGGTTTTCAATCTCTTTAGTATCAAAATAATACAAGGTTTTGCCATTCAAGTTGTTTTCCAGTTGCAGCACATCTTACTGTCTGAAATACTGGATTACTACCAATTTGTTGGAATGAGTGTATGCGTGCAGGCGTGTACTAACGTATGCAGTTGTGTGTGTGAGGTGTGCATAGGGAGGTCTGAGGTAGATGTTGGATGTCTTCCTCAGTCCCTCTCCACCTCAGTTGTTGAGCACTGGCTCTCACTGAACCTGAGGCTCTCCAGTCAGGCAGGACAGCTGAACAGCAAGCCCCTCATCCCTCCATCTCTGACTTCCATCAATGGGTTTGGAAGTGTTTGTCATAGAAATGTTTGCTTGTGGATCATAGAAATCAGACACATGTTTACAAGGTAGGCGTCTTACTATGATATCTCTCCAGTACTCGGCTTGTTTTTTTGTTGGCATAGTACTGGGCTATCAGGCCTATGACAGCAGAGTCTTTGTCCTCTTTCACCAGCAGAGCCAGTTACACAGGACAGGTGCTGAATAACTATCGTTTAACAAACACAAGAAAACTACACTGGTCATTAAGAAATAGCTTTACAAACTGATGCCATTACCTAACAGTCATGTTGTTTTGCTTTATTTTGTTTTTGTTTTTGTTTTTGTTTTTATTTTTTACAAATATTTCAAATTGCTCATAATAAAATCAAATGAAAAGATTGATTTATATGTAATGCTTTGGTCAGATATGGCTAAGTGACGGCTGGGTCATTTTACTCTTGGTGTGATTTCAATCTCTGACACCTGCATTTGTTAATCTGAGTCTTAGAAAAGGTCTACTAAGCTGTCTTTCAAAATCTACTTCAGTTGCTGTCTCTTAAGTAAAACTGATCACGTCTGTTTATAGCTCAAGTGAACATTTATGTAGATTTCTCATTGTACATAGAATATGCATTGTTCTGATCTACTTACTGTTGTTTCCCTTACTAAATAGTACGTGTCTAGACACCAAGACATGATAATTTCTGAATTAAAATGAGCTTAAATACACAAAAAATTATTAAATATATTTCAGTCTTACTCGGTATTTTGAGAATAACAATGTAGCCCAAGAAAGAACAAAACAGATTTGGCAGGAAATGATTTGGACTAGGATTCAAGCATGTTTGGTGTTACAATGCATGGTAAGAGATTAAACATTATCATTTAGTTACTCCGAGTAAATTAAACAACATTGGAGGTTTTATATAGTGTGATATATTTGAGCTATATATTTTGAAGATCATTCTGATTACTAGGTGAACAATGGGTTTTAAGAGATCACAAAATTAAGTATCTTGTTAGAAACCCTGAAAAGGTCAAGGCAGGGGATCCCATTCATTCACACTAAAGTGTCATTAGAGAAGATGGAGATAAGCTGGCTGCTATGCTTTAGAAATAATGCCCTATGCATATTAAAAGAGAAGAATAAAGTAATGTGGGGTGATGGTGGGGCTTTTGGCTAAAAAATTTCACTGTATTACACTATCACTTAATTGATTGGGATAACTATGAATTTGAACTATATTTGAAATCAATTGGTGTTTCTGTTTTGATATGCTTTTATTGCCTTTAATTATATTTAAATATATTAATTCCAGTAGATAAAAGAGTTAAACAATAATTTTCCTAAATAAAATTTATCAATTATAGTTTATAAATTTTATAAATTATAGTTTAAATCTTAATCTATCTACATTAGAGCCTGACAATAATAAATAAATACAAACTTGTATATTGGTATCAAATTATATATGAATAATTTTATTTTTATACTTATTTTCTTTTTAATTTTTTTTATTAATTATACATTATTTACTTTCTCTTAGGTCCCTCACTCCATCCTTCCCAATCCCTCAAAACCTCCCCCTTCTCCACGCATGCCCCTCCCAAGTCCAATGGCTGGAGAGGTCCTCTTTTCCTTCCTTCCAATCCTAGTCTGTTAAGTCTCCTCAGGAGTGGCTGCGTTGTCTTCCTCTGTGACCTGTAAAGCTGCTTCCCCCTCAGGGGGAGGTGATCAAAGAGCAGGCCAATCAGTTCATGTCAGAGATAGTCCTTGCTCCCATGGAACCTACTTGGACACTGAACTGCCATGGGCTACATATGTGCAGGGATTATAGGTTATATCCATGAATGGTCCTTGGTTGGAGTATCAGTCTCAGAAAAAAAAAAGCCTGTGCCTATGTTTTTTGGTTCTGTTGCTCTCCTTGTGGAGCTCATGTCCTCTCCATGTCTTAATAAATTTGCAGGCAAATGGTGGGAACTGGAAAAGGTTATCCTGAGTGATCTATCCCAGAAGTAGAAAGGCACACATGGTATATACTCACTCATATATAATACAAGGATAAACCTACTAAAATCTGTACACCTAAAGAAACTAATCAAGAGGGAGGACTCTGGCTAAAATGCTCAATCCCCTCCAGAAAGGCAAAGAGAATGGACATCAGAAGAAGAGGAAAACAGGGAACAAGTTAACAGCCTGCCACAGAGGGCCTCTGTAAGGCTCTGCCCTGCAGACTATCAAAGCAGATGTTGAGTATATACAGTGTGTGTCTTTTTGCTTCGGGGACAACTCACTCAGGATGATCCTTTCCAGGTCCCACCATTTACCTGCAAATTTCATGATTTCCTTATTTTTCTTTGCTGAGTAATATTCCATTGTATAGATGTACCACAATTTCTGCATCCATTCTTCAGTTGAGGGGCATCTGGGCTGATTCCAGCTTCTGGCTATTACAAATAAAGCTGCTACAAACATGGTTGAGCAAATGTCCTTTTTGTGTACTTGAGCCACTTTTGGAAATATGCCTAGGAGTGGTATGGCTGGATCTTGAGGAAGAGCTATTCCTAGTTGTCTGAGAAAGCACCAGATTGATTTCCAGAGTGGTTGTACAAGTTTACATTCCCACCAGCAGTGGAGAAGGGTTCCCCTTTCTCCACAACCTCTCCAGCATGTGTTGTCACTTGAGTTTTTTATCTTGGCCATTCTGATGGGTGTAAGGTGAAATCTCAGGGTTGTTTTGATTTGCATTTCCCTAATGGCTAATGAGGGTGAGCATTTCTTTAAATGCTTCTCTGCCATTTGATACTCCTCTACAGAGAGTTCTCTGTTTAGCTCTGTTCGCCATTTTTTAAGTGGATTACTTGGTTTGCTACTTTTCAGCTTTGTTAGTTCTTTATATATACTGGATATTAGCCCTCTGTCAGATAAAGGTTTGGTGAAGATTCTTTCCCATCCTGAAAGGCAAAGTGGATGGACATCAGAAGAAGAAGAAAACAGGAAACAACATAGGAACCTGCTACAGAGGGCCTCTGAAAGCCAGAAGAAGAAAACAGGAAACAACCTAGGAACCTGCCACAGAGGGCCTCTGAAAGCCTCTGCCCTGCAGATAATCAAAGCAGATGCTGAGCCTGATGGCCAACTGTCAGACAGAGTGAATCGAATTTTATGTAAGAAGTGGGAAATAGCAATAGCAAGAGCTGGAGAGGACAGGAATTCCACAAGGAGAGCAGTGGAACAAGAAAATTTGAACCCAGGCAACTTCCCAGAGACTCATACTCCAACCAAGGACTATTCATGGAGATAACCTAGAACCCCTGCACAGATGTAGCCCATGGCAGTTCAGTGTCCAAGTGGGTTACATAGTAATAGGAAGAGGGACTGCCTCTGACATAAACTGATTGGCCTGCTCTTTGATCATCTCCCCCTGAGGGAGGAGTAGCCTTACCAGGCCACAGAAGAGGACAATGCAGCCACTTCTGATGAGAACTGATAGACTAAGATCAGAAGGAAGGAGAGGAGGACCTCCCCTATCAGTGGATTTGGGGAGTGGCATGCATGCAGAAAGGGGAGGGAGGGTGGGATCTGGAGGGGAGGAGGAAGGGGCTTATGGGGGGATACAAAATGAATAAATTATAATTAATAAAAGTTAAATAAAAAAATTTTAAAAAGCAGATGCTGAGACTTATGGCCAACCTTTGGGCAGAGTGTAGGAAACCTTATGAATGAATAATTTTTAATCTTTTTAATTTTTTTACAATTTATTCATCGTATATCCCGATTGTAACCCCTCTCTCAACTCTTTCCAGTCCCAACCTTGCTCCCTCTTCCCTGTGTTCTCTTCTTCTAGTCCACTGAAAAGTGGAATTCTCCTTCCCTGCCATGTGACCCTAGCTTTTCAAGTCTCATCAGGACTGCTTGGATCCTCTTCCTCTGTGGCATGGCAAGACCACATCACCAGGGGGAGAAAACAGGAAACAGGACAGAAGCCTACCACTGAGAGCCTTTGAAAGACTCTACCCAGCAAAGTATCAAAGCAGTTGGTGAGACACATAGCCAAACTTTGGGCAGAGTGTAGGGAATCTTATGAAAGCAGAAGGAGACAGAAAGACCTGGAGGGGGAGAGGAGCTCCACAAGGAGAGCAACAGAACCACAAATCTGGGCACAGGGTTCTTTGCTGAGACTGATACTCCAACCAAGGACCATGCATGGATATAGCCCAGAACCCCTGCACAGATGTAGTCCATGGCAGCTCAGTGTCCAAGTGGATTTCCTAGTAATGGGAACAGGAACTGTCTCTGATATGAACTCAGTGGCTGGCTCTTTGATCATCTCCTCCTGAGGGGGGAGCTGCCTTACCAGGCTGCAGAGGAAGACAATGCAGCCAGTCCTGATGAGACCTGATAGACTAGGGTCAAATGGAAAGGGAGAGGCCCTCCCCTGTCAGTGGATTTGGGGAGGGGCATAGGGAGAGATGAGGGAAGGAAGATGGAAGAAATGTTTAATATCCTTAGTTATCAGGGAAATGAAAATCAAAATGACTCTGAGATTCCATCTCATAACTATCAAAATGGATAAGAGCAAAAATTCAAGGTGTTGAGAGGAGAACCTCCCCTATCAGTGGACTTGGGGAGTGGCATGCATGCAGCAAGGAGAGGGAGGGTGGGATCGGGAGGGGAGGAGGGAGTGGATTATGGGGAGATACAAAATGAATAAAGTGTAATTAATAAAAAATTAAAAAAAAATTCAAGGTGGATAGATGTACAGAAAGGGGAACCCTCCTCCATTGCTGGTGGGAATGCAAACTTGTACAAACACTTTGGAAATCAATCTGGCACTTTCTCAGAAAATTGGAAATAATGTTCCCTCAAGATAGAGTTGTACCACTCCTATGCATATATCTGACAGATGTTCCACTGTTTTACAAGGACATTTTCTCAACTATGCTCATAGCAGCTTTATTTGTAATAGCCAGAATCTGGAAACAACTCAGTTGTGCCTCAACTGAGTAATGGATACAGAAATTGTGGTACATTTACACAATGGAATACCACTCAGCTATTAAAAACAAGGAAATGATGAAATTTGCAGGCAAATGGTGGGAAACAGAAAAGATCATCCTGAGTGAGGTAACCCAGAAGCAGGAAAATATGCATGGTATATACTCACTTATAAGTGGATGTTAGCAGTGTAATATAGGAGAGCCATACTAAAATCTACAGCCCCTTAGGGAGGATGCTTATATGAATAATTTTCAAATACTTATTTATACCACTTAACTCTGATATTATGTACTTATTCTTTAACTCTTTTAAGATATTCGTCCCAACATGGAATGGTATCTGAGATGACTAATCACTTGAAAACAAGAATGAGGACAGATTGCTTTCCTGGGAATTCTACATAATGTTCCAAGCATCTTGGTAATGATTATTTTTTTCCCTTTGTGTCATTCCTCTTTAAGGAGTTGGAAGTAAGTTAGCAATAAAATGTTTTTATAAAGAATCAACAGATTAAAATATACACAATAAGGATCACAATCTCCCTAACAACTGTTTCCTTCTTAATAATCTAAAGAAGACGTCATGAGTTGTTGGCTCAAAATTCACTGTGTCTTTAACTAAGCTTACCAGTAAAAGGCCATTGGTTAAGTTATTGAGATAGCACCCATCTTGTGAAACCATTACACTAATAAACAGTTCTATACATCATTAGATGTGATGTTTAAAATGTTCATGATCTAAAAACAAATACTTGTGCCAGGATGGGTTGATACCCATGGGAAACCTCCCCCTTCTCTGAGCAGGAGAGGGGAGAATGGGGAAAATGTTATGCGTGTGGGGACTAGGAGAAAAGAAAGGGGGGCTGTTATCAGGATGTAAACTGAACAAATAAATAAATTTTTAAAAGAAAAAATTAAAATAAAAAAGAAAAATAAATATGCAAATTTGAAGTGACAGAAAGAAGACAGTTAAGTTGATCTTTATGGCTTATTTAATAGCACGTTATAAATTCAAAGTAAAGTTGTGCTCCACCTTATAATGTTCATACCTGGTGCTGTAATAAATTTGTAGCGCTTCATGGACTATGAATATGAATGCTTCTCTAATTTTCACTCATGCATCATTAATATTGTTTTAATATAATTTACAGGTAATTTACATATCATTAAATAAAATACTATTTTACCGAACAATTTATTTTAGGCTTTTCTCTCTTTTTTTTTATTTTTTACTGACCTTATTGGAAATTTTCTAAAAATCTCCCTCTAAAAGAAAAGAAGAATAAGGTCAAGAGTTATTCTACAATCCCTAGGACTGCGAGAATCCTGCATTATTCTTCTTGATCTGATTAAGAAATGATTATGTCACTTAACGTGGTTTAAACTTTAGACTAAATATTATAGGAAAGTGATATACATAAAAAGATAGAAATTTACTGCTAGTTCATATTGTCACATGGAAAAAGAACATAAAAGGGTATAAAGCAGGTGCATCTTCTTCATCCCTTGAATATCAAAGTGCTGTACTACATTCTTAGACTTGTTTTGAATTAGAAAAATAACCTCTTACCCAAAGAGTTTTGAAACCTCAAAAATGAGGATTACGCAAATGTGAGGATCATGACATTATTTTCCTGTGTTTGAATATTTTATGAGTAGTACAATAACACATGCAAAACAGTATGTATCCTATATATCATGCTATATATTATTAGGAAGCCACATGGCACATATTAGCACCTATGTTTGGAGGCATTGCTCGACAATCTATTCTAGAATTTTTGCACATAGGATTTAATGATTCATATTTTGTGTCTATTAGATAATTTAAACAAATAACTTTGAAAAAAACAAGATTACTGACCATCAGGGAGCCTACATGGGTCTGACACGGCTCTTGCATTATGTGTTATGGTTGTGTAGCTTTGTCTTCTTGTGGGACTCCTAAAAATGGGAGTGGAGCAGGAGCTGTCTCTGATTCTTTTGCCATCTTTTTGGATCTTTTTCTTCCTACTGGGAGCTTTGTCTAGCCTTAATATGACAGGAGGTGCCTAATCTTATTTCAACTTGATATGTCATGTTTGGTTGATATCTCTTAGAGAAGGAATGAATGGATGGTGAGGTCAAAGGAGAGCTGGAGGGACAGACTAGGAGAGAAGGAGACAGGGAAAATACATTTGAAATGTAATATATGAGAAAAAATAAACAGATTTAATAAAAGCAGTAACAGGTTTTAAAAACACTTTTGTTTCCAAACAAAACATTTGACAAATGTGATATCACCTTTGTCAACTTGGTTTTAAACTGTTTCTGAAAAAGTTAATTTTATACAAAGATCCTCAGATAGAGTTGAATTAATTGTTCCTTTGGGTACTGCATAACTTGTTTGTCAACATATTTATGGTGTTTTCTAGATGTCTACAATAAAATATTACCAATTAACACCTAGGCTAAACCTTTACCCTTGTTAAAATATGTCTGATTTTTTAACCCTCCTAATATAGAAAGCATCTGCCTTGCTTTAATGCATATTCATAAATATATACCCAAAAGAATTGAATTTCTATTATTCGTCAGTGACAGAAAGAAACACATAGTATTTGATGATTAAGACAATCTGTGAGCTGAAAAAAAGGCATGATCAAGACAAGACAAGCAAACTGTTCACTGAGACCCCAGATTCAATATCACTCCTGTACAACACTCTTCATAAGTAAAAATTTAATTCACAAATTGTTAAGACATTGTTCCTTAAAAAGTGGGTCTGTGTCACCTACATGAGATGACCAAACATAAAACATTAGAAAATTTCCATCTCCTGATAGTTGAACATATCAATGTTAAAAATAGAAGCTAAGATATGTTTGTAATCTTTGACATGCCACATCCATTTCACACTCTGTATTTCTTGGTTAATAGTTTGTAGGGAGATGGTAGAGAACACATTGAAATGATATAGATATAGCATCACTATAGAATCGATATCCTTACCTTAAAATAATACCTAATATTGTCCATAATTGTTCAACTGTCCTCATCATGGTGGTAACAGTCATAGAAGATATTTTCAGAACAAGAATCATAAAAATAGTGTAGATAAGAATGGTTTACACATTTTTGGGGTGGCAAATGGAATTAGGTCATTCACATTGGATATGTGATGATTAGAAAAGGAGACAGAAGCAGCAGAACCAATGATGACTCAGCTAGGGTGACGACAATTTATTATTATAGGCGGTTTTATGGGTCACTGGGAGGTTGAAAGATATAAAAACAGGAAATGGAACTCAGTTGTCATAGAAGGGTTTATATAAGATGGATGGCAGAGACTATTAAAGTATGAGTTTCCTTCCTGGGAAGTGCATAAGAAGAACACAGTGAATAGTTACTTGTAGTACTATTTTCATAACATCTTTGCTGGCTAATTCTACTTCCCACTTCTGCAATTTATAATGTCAGGGTTATTTTTTCCCCCTTCTTATAGGGCTTTACGCCATAGCTAGTAATTCTTACAACTGAATTCTATAGCATCCTTAACTATGAGCCCATGATCGTTTTTCTGTGCATACGGTACCACTACACATTGTGTTCTCAATGTTAAGCACATAAAGTGCCGTGAGTACTGCTGATACTCTGCTGTGTGTGTGGCCATTCACTAGAACATATTAGTCCTATCATGGATGATATCTTTAAAGACAGTTATTGCTCCCTGTCCTCACTATTTGTTATGAAAGGAGAGGGGTGGTTTTAGTTTCTGCCTTTCCTTTCTGTGATGCTGTTATGTCTGGCTTGAGCTAGTCTTGTGCGTGGTATCACAATTACTGGAAGTTTATGTATTCTTCTAGCGCCTGTAGCTCTTACGTTATTCCTTCTGTGCTTTTGAAAACACATATACATGCTTGGGTAAGGAACTAAGAAAGCAGTCAAAAATAGTAAATGGTCTACAAATGCTGAGAATATCTCTAGAAGATGGCCTTGTAAACCCAGGACAGTATCATCTCACATCCTTCAGAGTCCAAAAGCTGTTCAAATGTTTATGCACATCTGCAGGCTGTTAATCATGAATGTAGTTGTAATGCAGGAGGGTTTCTGCCTAGGTCTGAGTCAATGCTCCTTTGTAAGGTTGATGCATTTGTTGTGAATTTAGGAACGAGGCCCATCTTGCTATTTTTATGCTCCTTATAGCCAGTCAGATGGTAGTCTATAAACACTGAATGTCTTGGGAATCCATCATTCAATTTTATTTCATCTTAAGTTGTTATAATTCAATGACAATTAAAGACTGTATTTCTCCACAAGGGAGATTCAAGTACAGGAATAATAGATGGAGCAGGCTCAGGAGAAATATCAGTGGGAGATGAGATAGACTGAAGAGAAAGAAAAGTAGTAACAACAAAGACCTCTGTAGCTCTATTAGTGCTGGGAAGGCTCTCCAATGCTGTCCACACTTAGGGCAGTCAGCCTTTCTACTTCAGTGGGGAATAGTTCCACATGAAACCTGCTTCCAGCAGGTGATAAAGGAATGTGGGTAATCATTTCTTCAGCAAAGTCTACTTTGTGGAGGACTTAGTAAAGAACTGTCAATCACAAAAAAGTCCAGCATCCAATGATGATGATGATGATGATGATGATGATGATGATGATGATGATGAT
>NW_026587216.1:6760647-6807369 GCF_907164565.1 Psammomys obesus
ATGATGATGATGATGATGATGATGATGATGATGATGATGATGATGATGTCATCATTGCTAAAAGAACAGACAATACAGTGACTGTTATTCATAACATTAGTTCTATTTTTGTCTTTCATAATCACATTTCTCCATTTTTATATTTACTTTTTATAATTATTTTATTTTTATTAATTGCACTTCATTCACTTTGTATCCCCCCATAAGCCCCTCCCTCCTTCCTTCCCAATCCCACCCTCCTTCCCCCTTCTTCACGAAAGCCCCTCCCCAAGTCCACTGATAAGGGAGGTCCTTCTCTCCTTTCTTCTGATCTCATTCTATCAGATCACATCAGGAGTGACTGCATTGTCATATTCTGTGGCCTGGTAAGGCTTCTCCCCCTCAGGGGGAGGTGATCAAAGAGCAGGCCAATCAGTTCATGTCAGAGGCAATCCCTCTTCCCATCACTATGGAACTCACTTGGACACTGAACTGCCATGTGCTACATCTGTGCAGGGGTTCTAGGTTATCTCCATGAATAGTCCTTGGTTGGAGTATGAGTCTCTGGGAAGTTCCCTGTGTTCAAATTTTCTGGTTCTGTTGCTCTCCTTGTGTGGTTCCCATCCTCTCCAGCTCTTACTATTTCCCACACCTTACATAGGGTTCCATACACTCTGCCCGACAGTTGGCCATAAGTCTCAGCGTCTGCTTTGATAGTCTGCAGGGCAGAGCCTTTCAGAGGCCTGTGGCAGGTTTCTTCTTCTGATGTCCATCCTCTTTGCCTTTCGGGATGGGGATTAAGGAAAGAAACAGAACCAGAAAATTTGAACACAGGGCTCTATTCAGAGACTCATACTCCAACCAAGTACCACGCATGTCCAAGATGGACATCAGAAGAAGAAGAAAACAGGAAACAACCTAGGAACCTGCCACAGAGGGCCTCTGAAAGCCTCTGCCCTGCAGACTATCAAAGCAGATGCTGAGCCTGATGGCCAACTATCAGGCAGAGGGAAGGGAATTTTATGTAAGAAGTGGGAAATAGCAAGAGCTGGAGGGGACAGGAACTCCATAAGGAGAGCAACAGAACAAGAAAATTTGAACACAGGGAACTTCCCAGAGACTCATACTCCAACCAAGGACTATTCATGGAGATAACCTAGAACCCCTGCACAGATGTAGCCCATGGCAGTTCAGTGTCCAAGTGGGTTACCTGGTAATGGGAAGAGGGACTGCCTCTGACATGAACTGATTGGCCTGCTCTTTGATCACCTCCCGCTGAGGGGGAGCATCCTTACCAGGCCACAGAAGATGACAGTGCAGCCACTCTTGATGTGATCTGATAGATCAGAAGGAAGGAGAGGAGAACCTCCCTTCTCAGTAGACTCGGGGAGGGGCATGCATGAATAAGGGGGAAGGAGGGTGGGATCGGGAAGAAAGGAGGGAGGGGCTTATGGGGGGGATACAAAGTGAATAAAGTGTAATTAATAGAATTAAAAAAAAGAAAATGTACTGGATTTGTGTTTGTCCTTGATTTGTGAATTCAATTAAACCTTTCTAAGGTAAGAAAAGGCTCAGACCTACAGAGGAGGACAATGCAGCCAGCCCTGATGAGACCTGATAGGCTAGGGTCAGAGGGAAGGTGAAGTGGACCTCCCTATCAGAGGACTTGGGGAGGGGCATGGGAGAAGAAGAAGGAAGGAGGATGGCATTGGGAGGGGATGAGGGAAGCAGCTACAGCTGGGATACAAAGTGAATAAACAGTAATTAATTTAAAAAAAGAAATTTAAAAAAGAAATGAAATGAAAAGCCTGAGGCCTGTCAGAGAAAAATAAACACTAAAACTGAAAATATCCTGTTAGGATTAGGAGATTCATTTATGCTCTGGTTCTTTTTATTAATTACTTAATTTTAAAGGTTTATTTTATTATATGAGTGTAGATATTTGACTTGCATTTAACTCTATAACACTTGTGTGCTTGGTTCTCATGCAGTTCATAAGAGAGTTTGAATCCCCACCCACCAGGTGTCTGAAAACAGACAGTGCTCTTATCCACAGAGCCATTTCTCAAGCTCTGAATTTGTTAATGTTTTTTTTCCAATAGTCATTTCTTTTTTTCCTTAACCCCTTCCCAGAAGTACTGAAGGACATTTTCTGAACAATATGCCTGAAGTAAAGGAAACCTGAACATTTCCCAAATTACAATACTTTTTATTAATCACTCACTGTTCCTTAAATTGAAATCATTTGGAACAAAATTTTCTGGAACTCTCTAATGTCGGGGTGGTTGTATTGTGTCTCTCAAAAACATTCATATGCTTTGCATAGCATCATTGCTGATTTTAAAAATAGTAATTTTCCCTACCTTTATAACTGGGTAACTAGATCATGGAAAAGTTTCTTCACTTTTGGTTACAGCTATACTTGACTCATTTCTATGTTTATTCTGTGATACTTACAATATTCAACACAGCATTCCTATCAGAATATCTACAGTCTTAAATTTTGAATGCTGAGTGAATGGGTGTATACCAATTTAGCATCTTTTACTTGTTCACATTTCTATTATTATATTATTATTATTAATATTATTATTACAATTTATTCATTTTGTGTCCCAGCTATAGCCCCCTCCCTCATCTCCTCTTTGTCCCACCCTCCCTTCCTCTTCACCACCTCTTTCTCTCCCCTCATCCACTGCTCTTTGATCACCACCCCCAGGTGAGGGCCTTAATTGGCCACAGAGAAAGAGGATCAGACAGTCCTGAGGAGACCTGATAGACTAGGGTCAGATAGTAGGGGATGAGGACCTTCCCAGTCAGAGGAGATGTTCACATTTCTAAATGGTTCTTTTATCTCTAAATGTATGCTAGGTATTTTTGCCAAGATGTTTCTCTCCATTATTCCAAAGAAAGCATGAAAGAATGCAGCGGCTTTTCAAAGCGAGTCAACAATATTTTATTTGTAGTTTCCAAAGATGTCTTTTATTACTACTAGTAGTAGTATTATGTGATACTGTAGCTATCAGAATGTTTTATCTTCTTCCATGTGAGTTATTTATTGTAAGAAATTGACACCAGAACCTGTCTACCTTAAGTATCTAAGGTCATCCGTAGAATTCCTGTTTTATTGTCCCTATTTAATAACCAGCCATTGAATATTCTTTATTTACAACTATCTTTTGTTCTGTATTATATAACTTTGACCATGAGATACTTTAAATTTCTGTAATATATTCTTAAATTGTTTTCTATTTTTAAGTGTTTGTAGTTTTGAACCCTCTATTTAAATTATACTTTTGGAAATTAATTTTCTTTCATTGTATCTTTAACATAATACTCTGCTTTTCAATGCCAAAAAGTGAAGCATGTACTATTCTAAATATTTGCTCTCAGATTTAGGACTTTCAAAACATATTACAAGGTTATTGACTAACGATCTTGTATTGTTTCTTTTTCTAGACATTAATGCAACAATAAACAGAATGTACACAATCCCCGAGCCAGGCGAGTTAAAATAATTCTTAAGACGTAAATTGGATATTTGTAGGTGTTAAGAGATAAAATAAACTAGAAAGTGATACTGTGCTAAATGATGTGATTTTAGACAAAGTCCATGTCTTAGTTCATGCTACAGCTGTAAACTGCATAAACAGCGACAAACAAAGGTTTGTTCTTCATAGTTCTGGACACTGAAAAGTCCAAGAATAAGCTGAGCTGTCACTAGAGTTTCTATCTGTTGAGGACTCTACCTGATAGGTGAGGGCCCTTCCCCATGTTTTCTTACAGAGTGGAGACAGATGCTAACTCTACTATGTCCCTTGCTTTGATCAATCATACAATCACTAAGTCTTTCACTCTTGGTGCAGATTACCCTCCAAAGGTCTCACCTTCAAACACATTCAGACTGTGGTTTAATCTCAGCTTAAAAACGATGCACAGGGACACACGTAAATTTTATCCACAGATATTGAATTAAAAAAAAATGGTGATTAATGAGTGACCTAAAGAAATGGAGTAAGAGTACTGTAAGCAGGGATGAAATAATTCCAAAGGTCTCAGTTATGTACCTTCCTAAGCAGGTACCTGGTATATAGTTTTGATGAAACAAATCTGGATGAAGCGAGAGGGCAAGCCATATACCATAAGTTACATTAATGGAATCCATTGTGAGACAGTCCCACAAGACTCAAGGAGACTGTCTGCATTGTATGGAGTGTCGTCTTCAGGTGCCCCACTGGTTCCATAATGAAGGAACAAACAAATCAGCCCAACTTGAATCCTAGACTCTGTAGTTTTACAATTCACTGGGATGAAACAATGAAAAGCAATGAAGGCTGTCAATTATTGGAGAGACCTTAGAGTAATCCAGGAAATAGGAAAGGGCAGCTCGAGAAAGATGAACAGTGGTTGTGCTCTGACTGTATTTTGATGGTTGGCCTGACAAGACTGGTAAATTAGTAAGGGGAAAATAAAAGAAAATGATAATCAAATATCAAGTGTGTAGCAATAATGCAACTGAAGTCTTTTAAGAACTGATAAGAGGTAGGGCAGATAGCAGAAGTTTGGAGGTAGACATATTTTAATTAGTATTTTTTTTTATAAAGAAGATGTTTTTATTTTTAATTATGTATGTGGGAGATAGGTGTGTGTGTGTGTGTGTGTGTGTGTGTGTGTGTGTGTGTGTGTTTCCCAATAGAGGACAGAAAAGGGTGTAAGATCTCTCCCGGAGCAGAAAGTTACACGTGGTTGTGAGTCATCTAATATAAATATTGAGAACTGACCTCAAATCTCCTGAAAAAGGAGAAGCAAGTGTTCTTTATTATTATTATTATTATTATTATTATTATTATTATTATTATTATTATTATTTTACACTTTATTCACTTTGTATCCCCCCATAAGCCCCTCCCTCCTCCCCTCCCTGTCCCACCCTCCCTACTCCTTCTTCATGTATGCCCCTCCCCAAGTCCACTGATAGGGGTGGTCCTCCTCTTCTTCCTTCTGATCTTAGTCTATCAGATCACATCAGGAGTAGCTGCATTGTCATCTTCTGTGGCCTGGTAAGGCTGCTCTCCCCTCAGGGGGAGGTGATCAAAGAGTAGGCCTATCAGATTGTGTCAGAGGCAGTCCCTCTTCCCATTACTATGGAACCTATTTAGACACTAAATTGCCATGGATTACATCTGCACAGGGGTTCTAGGTTATCTCCATGCCTGGTACTTGGTTGGAGTATGGGTCTCTGGGAAGACCCGTGTGTTCAAATTTTCTAATTCTGTTGCTCTCCTTGTGGGGTTCCTGTCCTCTCCATAACCTACTATTTCCCACTTCTTACATAAGATTCCATGCACTCTGCCCAACAGTTGGTCATAAAGTCTCAGCCTCTTTGATAGTCTGCAGGGCAAAGCCTTTCAGAGGCCCTCTGTGGCAGGTTCCTAGGTTGTTTCCTGCTTTCTTCTTCTTCTGATGTCCATCCTCTTTGCTTTCAGGATGGGGATTGAGCGTTTTAGTCAGAGTCCTCTCTCTTGATTAGTTTCTTTAGATGGACAGATTTTAGGTTTATCCTATAAGTCTATATGAGTGAGTATATACAGTGTGTGTCTTTCTGCTTCTCTGACAGCTCACTCAGGATGATCCTTTCCAGGTCCCACCATTTACCTGAAGCAAGTGTTCTTAACCAATGAGCCATCTCTACAACCTCTCAGTTTATAGTCTTATGTTAATATTCAGTGGGTAATAAGTTGAAGGTAATCAAGTACACGGTCTTGTAACTGAATGTGAAATTTGAAGTGGGAGGTTAGTTGTGTAAAAGTGTAAAATTGCTTCTTTTATAACCACCCAGACTTGACTTAGATCCCAAGAAACCAAGTAATATCCAATTGACAATAACATATCTACAAAACCCTGGCACAGGAAGAGCAAATTAAGAGAGATTATTGGTGACCTCTCTTGCAAATCTGTCTTGAGCAGTGAGGCCTGGGTAATGAATTATCATGAATGATGTTGGCTCCAAAAAAACGGTGAAGAACTATAGACAAAGACAGCCATATGTGTGTGTGTATAAGGTTGAGATTCAAGGAGGTAGAGGTTAGTGATTTAAGTTTTGGGTATGATTTCTATAGGGCATATGAATTTGTGTGATTTAAATTATACCATTTCTGAATAAGTGTAAAGAATCAGTAAAACAAATTCGAAAAGGAATAATAAAGCCAAATGTTGGTTGCATTGGAGGAAGAGGGGTAGCAAACTGTGTCAGCATAGGCAAAGGGCTAAGTGGCTATGACAACTTTTAACTTATCATGAAATTTGGACTTCGAAGACACATGAAACTAATCTCTTTATCCTTCCAAAAACTGTTATTATTCTAAAAATTATCATTCTAAAAAACTTATATTTGTCAATTTTCAATTTGTTTGATAAAGTACAGATAAAATAAAAATTGGAGCTAGCATCAAGGGTTTTTAGGCAGAACTCACATGTGTTACTTAATTCAGAAATCAAATTTTAGTAAATTTGAAACTAATTTATGAATTGCAATTCATTTCAGAATTTCGAAATTCAAAGAAGTTCCATTTTTACAAGACAGCTCTGACCGTCACTGAATATAACCTAGCATGCCAAGAGAATCCTTTTGTGACAAAAAAAAATCCTCTTTATTTTGTTGGTCCTGTAAATGTTTAAAGAGAGATGGCTATCATGTCCCTGCAAGCATTCGGTAGGCCCATCACTCTTTCCTTTTGCAGACTAAACATTCCAGTTTTTTCTAAACATTCCTTATGTGACACTATGTCTAGCCCTTTTACTATCTTGGTTGCCCTGTGTATTAGCTCCAATTTGTCAATGTCTCTCTTAAAGAATGGCAAACTGAAACCAAACATAGACTCTAAAATGCTTCGGATCAGTGTATACTGGAGTGCAAATTTTTATCCTAGAATTATCACAACTCAATTAAGTTAAAATGGCCGGAGATCATAATTACTACTGGCATGCTAACAGCTTCTGATTGAATCTCATCTTTGCGTGAAATAGTAGAATGAGCACCATCCAACATAGATAAGATCTGATTTAGGCAGATTTAGGTAAAAGAGTGTACCTATTTACCCATTATGCAGCTCCCTTCATTTCTTTATTGCACTGTGATATTTAGTAACATTCTTAGTCCAATTAAAATTCAGTAAGTTGAAAATGTAAAAATAATTATAAGCACATGTAAGTAGAACATACAGCTACTTAAAATAATCATTCCTAAATTTATAAAACCTATAAGCAGCTGAGAAGCTATTTCTTAAAAAGTCAAAAACTTCACGAGTAATTAAGATGTGAAGCTCATCTTATTTTAGCTATAAAACCATAATTCAGATGCAAAAGTCATTCAGATAGAGAATAGAGAAATGAAAGAACATACAAATATCCAAAATCCTTGCCTTTGAAAGACAAGATCAGAATTGGTATTTATAAAAACCATTGCATAAATCTGAGTTCTAAAATATAAAAAAGTACAGAATATTTATTTAGAATCATAAATTATACACTTATAATGCATACGTGATACCAAAATAAGGTTTAAAAAATACCTCTGCAAAGAAATAAGACCTACACATAAGACAATCTTATTTAAAATAAACAGTATAGCTAGGCATTGTGCCATACATTTTAATCTGAGCACTTGGGAGGGAGAAGCAGGCGGATCTCTGTTAGTTCAAGGCCAGCCTGGTTTTACATAGTGAGTTCCAGGATAGCCAAAGCAACATAAGGAGACCCTGTCTCAAAAAAATATAAAAAATAAACAAAGCAAAATTAGTAATTTATCTCAGATTTGTTATAAAATATGATATACAAATAGCAAAGGAAAAAAGCCAATCATATGATGCCCCATTATTAGTCAGCACAAAATTGAAATTTATGGAAAAGCATGACATTATTGTATACTCAGAAGAATGGCTAAAATGAAATAAATAAAGATTATAAACAAGTACTAACAAAAATGTAGAGAAATTGTTCTGAAAGAGGAAATGGGGGAAGAGGAAATTAAATAGAGGGATAAAGCAGAAATTAGGGAGGTAATTAATGATGGATATAAAAACAGAGAAGGATAGAAGAGGGTAAAATAACAATGAGGATGTCTGAAAAAAGTCATAAGGGGTTAATACTATATCTACATTAAAAACCTACTATGCATATAACTATACCTGTACAGCTTACATAATTTTTGATGGACTGACAATTTCCTCCCCAAAAGCCATATATCATCTAACAAAAACCACAACACTGAGCATGAAAAGCCCTCTTTTGAGTTGTTGGTCAGGGTTGTACAAGGAACTCCCAAAACATTATGAGCTTTTGCTATTGCTCTTGGTCTCCTCCTTAAAAATGGAAACAGATAGAAGGGGAGGAGGACCTCCCCTATCAGTGGCCTGGGGAGAGACATGGGTGGAGAAGAGGGAGGGAAGGTGAGATTGGGGAGGAGCCAGGGAGAGGGCTACATTTGGGATACAAAATGAATGAACTGTAATAAATAAATCAATAAATAATTTTTTAAAAATAGAAATAAGTCCTTATTGCTGAAGAGATGGGGTATTTAGGCACAGGGTCCAGAAGCCTCCTCGAGCTGGATCTAATCTGAATATCTCCTCTGTGAGGACTAGCTCTCATAGTATCAATTGGAACCATCTACACCTACAAAGAAAGAAAACAAGCAATAATCTTACCAAACTATACATAACACCTATGAACCACAACAATGACCAGCACAGTACGATAACCCTAAGGGTACAAAATTGGCATGCATACCTTGGTGGTAACCAGCAGCTTTCTTTTTTTTTTTAATTTTATTTTTTTCTTATCAGTTACATTTTATTAACTCTGTATCCCAGCCATGTCCCGATCCCTCATTCCCTCCCAGTCCCTCCCTCCCTCCCTCATCTCCACCATGCCCCTTGCCAAGTCCACTGATAGGGGGGACCTCCTCCCCATTCATCTGATCCTGTTTTATCAGGTATCTTCAGGACTGGCTGCAAAGCTCTCCTCTGTGGCCTAACAGGACTGCTCCTCCCTTGGGGGGTGGGGAGGTCAAAGAGCCAGTCATTAAGTTCCTGTTAGAAATACTCCTTGTTCCCCTCACTATGGGAAACCAATTGGTTACTGAGCTACCACAGGCTACATCTGAGCAGAGGTTCTAGGTTATATTCATACATGGTCCTTGGTTGAATGTCAGTCTCAGAAAAGACCCTGTGCCCAGATATATTTGGTCCTTGTGGAGCTCCTATCCTTTCCTCATCAGACTAACTCCCCTTCTTTCTTATGATTCCCTGTACTCTGCCAAAGGTTTGGTCATGAGTCTTTGCTTTGAAAACACTGCTAGTTAGAGTCTTTCAAATGCGCTCAGTAGACTCCTGTCATATGTTCAATGCACATCCCATCTGTCTTTCAAAACGAGGATTGATAATCTTACCCCATGTCCACTCTCTTGATTATCATTTTTAGGTGTACAGATTTCATTAAGTTTATCATATCTTATAGGTCTATACAGCAGCTTTCTAATAAGACCCACTCACCATGAGGGAAATCTTTCCTGGTACTGGAAACCCAGACAATTACCTAAGACTAGTGACATTATGGATCTTGGAGAAATACCTGCAATTCACATTTTGCTAAGCCAGCTACTCAAAATATAGGGTTGTATAGTGCTTCCTCAACTTATACATCTACAATCAAACCCTTGAAACTAAGGCTCAGAAATCATGTGGAAGAGGGGTCAGAAAAACTGTAAGACCTGGAGGAAGTTTGAGATAGTATCTCCTATAAATGTCAGAAAAACTATATCAATGAAGTCTTATCAACATTGCTGCCTTAACGCTGCCTATAAAAGAGTAACACCAACAGACATATTAATAGGTAGATGGGGAAAACTCAGGAGTCCTCAATCTTGAACAAAGAACTAAGGAAACTAAGAAATAATGAGAGTGGGTGATATGGCATTCCCCTGGGAAGAGCAAACACATTGAGTGGTTACCCAAAACAAAATGGCCAACCTTGAAGATACATATGTAAAACTAGAATTACATGGAGTGTACTTATATATTTACACACACACACACACACACACACACACACACACACACACACACCTAACAAAAATTGAAGATTTGAAAAGCTGGTATGTGGAAGACAATGGAAGGAGGAAAAAGAAGGGGGAAATTATGTAATTATACTATTGTCTCACCAAAAATTATATAAAATGCAGAGCATCTAGAAAACATATTGATGATGGGTCTGCAATACACCATAAACATTAAAAAAAAAAGCCACTGTTACCCATTTTTCACTTAACTGATTTAAGATACATCTATATTAGAACTTATTCATAATTATTTGAGAAAATTATTATGTCACCAAACGTGGAAACAATGGAGTCATCTTTCAAAAGATGACTTTGCTTAAACAATCTATAGGATATAAAGACAATTGAATGCTTTTCTACTTTTAAATATTATATTATTGCTGCTCTGTTGTTATTTGCAGTTAGGCTCTCACTCGGTTAGTCTGTCCTCTTCACTCTATCACCCAGGTTGACTTCAAGCTTGCCATGATCATCCTGTCTCCATCTAGTCAGTGCAGAGGCTATATGCATGAGCTGCCCTGCCTGGCGTTAGAAATGATTTAAGGGTTAATACTGAATGGACTCTTAGACAATGCCTTCAAGGAAACAACTGTAATGTTTCAAATATGTTCATATGAAAAGAAATTTTATCAGAAAACACTATTGTGCTGCTCTATTTATTTGACATTCTGAAAGACAAAACACTGAAATTGCTTGGCAAATTTGAAGAGCGGAGATGACTGACTAAATGAAGCATGAAGAATTTCTAAGGAATTGTAACTATTCTTTATGTAACTGTGAAAACACATCCATGACTATATTTTTAAATCTTATAGTAGTATAAAACATAAAGTAACAACTTCAATACATGGTAATTTTGAGTATTTATCAAATCTAAAGAAACAGGTAATGCAAATGGGTTAAGTCAGTCCTGAGTCACAAACTGATGGCAAACCTTCCCTGGAGGTAGATGAGGGAAGGTGCTGGTCTGAGTTACTCTGAGCATGAATGGAAGTGGTTAGTCAAGGGAACCAAAGAAAAGCATACAAGTACCAAACTATGGTTAATAAGATTGTTTCACAATGTAACAGTTATGAAAACACCACACCCAAATCTGCTAATCAGATAGAACTGTGTAAGGATGATTAGACTCAGCATCTTCTTACTTCTTTCAGATGGATTGTTCATATAAAGTGCATGGAACTAGACTACCAGAAAGATTATAGGATTATTTGCAGGAGATATAATGTTAAGTAATATTTAATTTTATATGCAGATAGTTACATGTAGAATTACAGACATCTGAATACACAGATGATAAAAATAAAATAATGCGAGTATGAAATTGAGATACAAGAACCAAATAAAAGATGGTTCAGCCTCTGAGGCTGGACCAATATGAACAAGCTTATACAATACTGGATAATAACACGAACTATTGTACAATCACTAGCACAAAATGATATAATTAAGCATTAAATCTGTAGAAGAAAAGTATCTAAATGTTTTATGCAAAAGCTTCCCTCTGAAAGTGTTGGATCATAACAAAATGCTGCCTTCTTACACAGACACTGTGTAAAAAGATTTTCTTCTAAAGATTACAGTGTGGAACATAGAGAAAGGTAAATTTCAGATGAAAGAAATTATATAAATGTTCCCTCAGCTAGATAAGTAACAGTAAAATTCATGTTAATAACTGTACCTGGATATGATGACAACTGAACCCTCAGACAAACACCAAATTTAAATGATATTGTATAAAAAATATTAGCTCACAAAACTCTTCAAAATAACCAGTGTCATTAAGGAGTGTGAAAAACTGTCATAGTCTAGAGGAGATCAGAAAGACATCAACTACAGAAACATGGTTTATTGTCCAAACAACAGATAATAAAAACCTAAAAAAAAAAATAAAGTTTAGACTTTAACAATTAGCTATCAACATTTATTTGGTTCATCTATTATTGCAAAATTTCATATTAATTAAAAACATTAACAGGGAAGGAACTTGGCATACAATATATGAAAATTCTTTGTACAAATTATGTTTCAGTAATTTAAAGCTTTTATGAAATGAAAACTGATTCAAAAATCTCCAGGTGGATATTCAATGTATGCCTAATTGAATAAAACCTAAATATCCTACTAGTGGCAAATGGTTAAGCTGGGACACATACATTCAAACTACAAACTAACACAAAAAGGAACACTCTACTGACACATCCTATAGCACGCTCAGCTTAATGGGCCACCTAAGTGTAAGAACATTCACTCAAAAAGCAAGCTATGATATGGAGTCAGCCTTCATGCTGTGCCTGAAAGGAAAAACTGCAGTGACAGAAATTAGGTCACTCATTAAAAGTATTTGCAGTTAGAAAATTATTAACTACAAAGGGCCAGAAAAAAAAAGATATCTTTCCCCGATGATTAAGTGTTCTGAATCTTGATCATGACAATATTTACTCAGCTTTACATACATGTATAATCTCATAAATCTGTGCTTCTAAATGAGAACATTTTGCTGTACATAATGCATTGGAACTTTTTTTTTTTAAGAATGACTATTAATAGTGCTTTCTCTGGGCACAGGGTCTTTTCTGAGACTGACATTCAACCAAGGACCATGTATGGATATAAGCTAGAACCTCTGCTCAGATGTAGCCTGTGATAGCTCAGTAACCAATTGGTTTCCCATAGTGAGGGGAAAAAGGACTATTTCTAACAGCAACTCAATGACTGGCTCTTTGGCATCCCCACCTCCCAAGGGAGGAGCAGTCCTGTTAGGCCACAGTGGAGATCTTTGCAGCCAGTCCTGAAGATACCTGATAAAACAGGATCAGATGAATGGGGAGGAGGTCGCCCCTATCAGTGGACTTGGCAAGGGGCACGGTGGAGATGAGGGAGGAAGGGAAGGACTGGGAGGGAATGAGGGATCGGGACATGGCTGGGATACAGAGTTAATAAAATGTAACTGATAAGAAAAAATAAAATTAAAAAAAAATAGTGCTATCTCAAAACCCAGCTATACCACTCCTGGGCATATATCCAAAAGATGCTAAATCTTACAAGGGCATTTGCTCAAATATGTTCATATCAGCTTTAATTGTAATAGCCAGAATCTGGAAACAACATAGATGTTCTTCAATGGAGGAATGGATACAGAAATTGTGGTACATTTACACAATGGAATACTACTCAGGTATTAAAAACAAGGAAATCATGAAAGTTGCAGAGAAATGGTAGGAACTAGAAAAAATAATCCTGAGTGAGGTATCCCAGAAGCAGAAAGACACACATGGTATATACTCATTTGTAAGTGGATATTAGTCATATAATATAAAATAACAATACTAAAATCTACAATCCTAAGGACGCTAAACAACAAGGAGGACCCTAGGTAAGATGCTTAATTATCATTCAGAACGGAAAACAGGTTAGACACCAGAAATGGTAGAAAGGAGGGAATGGGAGGGGATCCTACCTACCACAGAGGGCCTCTGAAAAACTCCACCCAGTAGGCAGATGTAAAGATTCACAGCCAAACTTTGGACAGAACATAGGGAATATTATGAAAGAAGAGGTATACTGAAGAAAACAAATGCTACAGTAACCACACAAGGAGACCAACAATCCCAATAGATAGATCGATCGATCGATCGATAGATAGATAGATAGATAGATACATAGATACATACATACATACATACATACATACATACATACATACATACATAGATAAAAAATAAATAATTAATTAATTTTTAAAGATAAAATAAAATAGCTGCACTCAGAGGGGACTGTAGAGATTGATGCATCAACCAAAGACCATGGATAGGGAGGACCTAGACTCCTGCTCAGATGTAGCCCATAGACAGCTCAGTCTCCATATACGTTCTCTAGTAAGAGGAGAAGAGATAGTCTTTTACACAAACTCAATTGTCTGTTCTTGCTCACTTCTCCTTGGTGGGGCAACCTAGCCAGGCCACAGAGGAAGAGGATCCAGGAAGTCCTGATGGGACCTGATAAACTAGGGTCAGAAAGTAGGGGTGGAGGACTTCCCCTATCAGTAGACCAGGGAGGAGGAATAGGAGAGGAAGTGGGAGGGATGGGGGACTGGAAAGAGATGAGGGAGGGGGTTACAACTGGGATAAAATGTAAATAAATTTAAATAGCAATAACAGCAGCAATAGCAAGAAAAGTAGTAGAAAAAGAAAAAAAATAAAGGTGTAATTTTTTTTATTACCATTAAGTTGGTTATGGTAGTACATGCCTGTAACTGTAATTTCAGTATTCAGAAGACTGGGGCAAAAGTGTTGCTCTGCACTTGAAGCCAACCTAGACAGAATAGTGAGTTCCAAACATCGTGGGATACAGAACTAGACCATGTCTCAAAAACTCCAGAAAAAAAAAAAGATGGTCAGTTTAACAATGCAATAAATACTTTACAAAGAAAAAGAATAAACGGGTAGAACATATAAAACTCCCCCCTTCGCTGTGCGTGGTTTTTGGACTGCTCTCACAAAAGACTACATACAGGAGTACCTTAAAATCTAGAAATGTATTATCTTCTACTTCTTTTTTTTGGGGGGGGGGATCTACTCTTTTTTTATTTCTTTTTTTTTAAATTTTTTATTAATTACACTTTATTCATTTTGTATTCCCCCATAAGCCCCTCCCTCCTCCCCTCCCGATCCCACCCTCCCTCCCCTTTCTGCATGCATGTCACTCCCCAAGACCACTGATAGGGGAGGTTCTCCTCTTCTTTCTGATCTTAGTCTATCAGTTCTCATCAAAAGTGGCTGCATTGTCCTCTATTGTGGCCTGGTAAGGCTGCTCCCCCCTCAGGGGGAAGTGATCAACGAGCAGGCCAATCAGATTATGTCAGAGGCAGTCCCTCTTCCCATTACTATGTAAACCACTTGGACACTGAACTGCCATGGGCTACAACTGTGCAGGGGTTCCAGGTCATCTCCAAGAATAGTCCTTGGTTGGAGTATGAGTCTCTGGGAAGTTCCCTGTGTTCAAATTATCTTGTTCTGTTGCTCTCCTTGTGGAGTTCCTGTCCCCTCCAGCTCTTACTATTTCCCACTTCTTACATAAAATTCCATTCACTCTGCCCATCAGTTGGCCATCAGCCTCAGCATCTGCTTTGACAGTCTATACTGCAGAAGCTTTCAGAGGCCCTCTGTGGCAGGTTTCAAAGTTGTAAAAATGGCCATCTTACCAAAAGCAATCTACAGATTTAATGCAATTCCCATCAAATTGCCAACACAATTCTTTACAGACCTGGAAAGAAAAATTCTCAACTTCATATGGAATAACAAGAAACTGAGAATTGCTAAAACAATCCTCTACAATAAAAGATCTTCTGGAGGTATCTCCATCCCTGATCTCAAGCTGTACTATAGAGCAACAGTTATAAAAACTGCATGGTACTGGCATAGAAACAGAATGGTGGATCAATGGAATCGAACAGAAGACCCAGAAATAAACCCACACACTTATGGACACCTGATTTTTGACAAAGATGCCAAAACCATACAATGGAAAAAAGATAGCATCTTCAACAAATGGTGCTGGTCCAACTGGATGTCTACATGTAGAAAAATGAAAATAGATCCATACTTATCACCCTGCACAAAACTGAAGTCCAAGTGGATCAAAGACCTCAACATAAAACCAGACACATTAAATCGGCTAAGAAAAAAAGTGGGGAATACCCTAGAACTCATTGGTACAGGAGAAAAATTCCTGAACAGAACACCAACAGCACAGGCTCTAAGAGCAACAATCAATAAATGGGACCTCATGAAATTGAAAAGCTTCTGTAAAGCAAAGGACACCATCATCAAAACAAAGCGACGCCTACAGATTGGGAAAGAATCATCACCAACCCTTTATCTGACAGAGGACTCATATCCAGTATATATAAAGAACTAAACAAGCTGAAAAGCAACAAACCAAGTAATCCACTTAAAAAATGGGGAACAGAGCTAAAGAGAGAATTCTCTGCAGAGGAATATCGAATGGCAGAGAAGCACTTAAAGAAATGCTCAACCTCATTAGCCATTAGGGAAATGCAAATCAAAACAACCCTGAGATTTCACCTTACACCCATCAGAATGGCCAAGATGAAAAACTCACGTGACAACACATGCTGGAGAGGTTGTGGAGAAAGGGGAACCCTTCTCCACTGCTGGTGGGAATGTAAACTGGTACAACCACTCTGGAAATCAATCTGGCGCTTTCTCAGACAACTAGGAATAGCGCTTCCTCAAGATCCAGCCATACCACTCCTAGGCATATACCCAAAAGAGGCGCAAGTACACAAAAAGGACATTTGCTCAACCATGTTTGTAGCAGCTTTATTTGTAATAGCCAGAAGCTGGAAACAACCCAGATGCCCCTGAACTGAAGAATGGATGCAGAAACTGTGGTACATCTATACAATGGAGTATTACTCAGCAATGAAAAATAAGGAAATCATGAAATTTGCAGGTAAATGGTGGGACCTGGAAAGGATCATCCTGAGTGAGTTGTCCCAGAAGCAAAAAGACATGCATGGTATATACTCACTCATATAAACATATAATATAAATTAACCCACTAAAATCTGTACATGTAAACAAACTAAGCAAAAGAGAGGACCCTAACTAAAATGTTCAATCCCCATCCTGAAAGGCAAAGAGGATGGACATCAGAAGAAAACGAAAATAGGAAACAACCTCGGAACCTGCTACAGAGGGCCTCTGAAAGCCAGAAGAAAACAGGAAACAACCTATCTTCTACTTCTTAATCTTAGGAGTCCAAAGTCAAATGTCTGTGGGATTCACCTTTTCTCAACACTATGAAGACAGAGACTATTCATGTGTTTCACCTAGTTTCCAGGAGTCCTAAAATTCTTTTTGTAGATGGATTTTTAAATGTGTTTTTAGTTAACTTCCCTGCACAGATCTGCCTCTGCAAGTAATTTTCTTTTCTTTTTTTTTTTCAAGAAAATAAATATAAACATGTATTGGATTGAAGCCCATTATGATGATACCATATTAACTTGGTCACATAAAAGACTGTATCTCTAAATTAGGTCATGTCCAGTGGAGAGAGAAAAGAAGGAAACAAAAAAAAAAGAGAAGGAAAATCCAAGAACAAGATACACCCATGCAACTCCCAAAGATGCTGTGCTAATGATGTGTTCCTGCTGATTAGTCTTTACAGATTAATGATTCCAGCACCTTCTCAATAATACCATCAGCTGGGTTCAAATCAGCAACACATCAACATTGCATTGGGAGAGTTCTCATGTTAAAAAAGAGCTCCTCTTCAGTCTCTCCTAATGAAAACACATTTAGTCTATCCTGGAGATGGTTTAAGGCTTCATAAAGTCACAGCAACTTAAACTTCGAAATTGTAAGTACAGTGTCATCTCTGACTCAGTGCAAACTTTTTGTAGTGCTTCTGTGCTGAATGGTTATATTATCAAGTGGACATGAACAAAAGACATCTGAAAGCCTCTTCTGAACCATTACACATGCACTAAAATCAACAATTAATAAACAGTACCCAATGACACAGAAAAGGTTCTGTAAGAGGATTGTAGCAGGACTATCCTGTTCTTTATGGCTAAAAACCACTTATAAGATCAGGATGATCTTTTCTATTTTCATCCATTGCCTGCAAATTTCATGATGCATTGTTTCCAAAAGCTGAGCGAGAAGGGCATAAAGGGAGAGGAAGTGAGAGGTAAGGATTGGGAGAAGAGGAGGGAAGGGAAGTTCTGATCAGGATATAAAGTTAGTTAGTTAATTAATTAAAATAGTATTCAAAGAAAAAAAGGTTTTGTACAAGAAAGGCACCTTCAATTGGAAAAAGAGGCAGCTCAATATCCAAAATATACAAAGAACATAAAAACTAGATATCATGATAACAAATAGCCTAATTAACAAATGGCATACATGGGGAGTCCAAAATGGAGGCAACCATTGCGAACTCTTTCTGAAGAGTAGAAGATCTGAAACTACAAAACTGGTGAGAAGATGGGCTGCTGAAACCAACACATCAAATTTGAGGGTTCCCAGGCTAGAAGGGAAAGCCTGTGAGCTGTAACAGATTGGATTCAGGCTCCCCATGGAAGTCTCCAGGGTCTCAGAGTGGCAAACTATTGACCCCTTCCCTTGCAGCTGCATCTTTACAACATTAGCAGGAGTGTGTAACCCCAGGAAAGGGGCCTCCTTAACTCTAATGGCCAAACAGAGGACCCAAATCTGAGAGTGGAAAACTGTGGACCCCCTGAGAATACGCTTGCAAGTGAGTTTCTGGGCCCTCTTCACTTTAAAGTGCATACAAAGCCCCAGAACCAGGGTCCCCCTACTGTATCAGCCAGACACCAGATCCCTCAGACCCACACCCCCACTATGGGCAACATAGGGATCCCTGGGGCAGCCTTCTCAATATTGTAGCCCCAGTTCTGTGGGTCTTCCAGTGGAGTCCAGGCAAACAATTCCTGAAGACAATTTCTGGAATGGAGATGGTGCTGCCCAGAGAGATCTGACAGCTTGGAGCACAATACCAAGACAGGCCTGTGGGCCACTGAGCCATTCAGCACACCTGAGCACACACACTGCAAACAAGAATTGTGCCTTCATAACAACCTGCACTTAAGCTCTGCCCTTACGTCACCCTTCCAGGCAGGCACACTTCCATGCACACTTCTGCACTTCCACACTTGTGTCGGCCACCTTCCTCCCTTAGCTTCATCTGAAATACCAACACCCACACTCAAACCAGTGGACCTCTCCCATCTTCCTGAAAATACTCCAGACTCCTGAGACGGATAGACACAGGCTCTAGGAACAAAGAGCAAAGGCTACTGACCAACAGATGGCTAGGGGCAGACTTAAGAACATATTCAACAAAAATCAGGACATCACAGCTTCATCAGCAAACCCCCAAATCAATGGATATTTTAATTCATTGGGAACACAGGAAAATTATTTTAAAGCTATGCTTATACAGTTATTAAAAGCACATTAAGAAGAAATGAGCAAAGCTCTCACAAAAACACAGGCAAATATAATCACACAATTAGAGGCACAGAGGAAGTGAATAAAAAATAGATTCCATCATGGAAAGACAAGAATCTAATTTCTAACAGCTGAAAATAGTGCAAGACATGAAAACAGAATTAGAATCAATAGGAAAAACACAGAGAAAACCCTGGGGCTGGAGATCTTGGAGAAGAGATCAGGAACCACAAAGGTAAGCATCACCAACAGAAAAACAAAAGATGGAAAACAGAATCTAACTTGCTAAAGATGCAAAGGCAGAAACTGGTACATCCATCAAAGAAAAAGTAAAATCGAAAAAGTCCCAAACACAAAATATCCAAGAAATCAAGGATGCCATAAAAAGATGAAATCTAAGAATAATAGGAATAGATGGAAAAGAAGATTCCAGGATCCAAGGTCCTGAAAATATTTTCATGAGAATCATAGAAGAAAATTTTTCCAACTTAAAGAAAGAGATGTCCATAAATATACAAGAGGCCTACAGAACAGCAAATAGACTAGACCAGAGAAGAAACTCCTCATGTCACATAATAGTAAGAACACTAAAACCACAGAACAAAGAGAAAATATTAAAAGAAGCAAGGAAAAAAGCCAAGTAACAAATAAAGGTAGACCTATCAGAATCACACCAGACTTCTCAACAGAAACCATGAAAGCCAGAAGGGCCGGGAGAGATATCATGTAGACTCTAAGAGACCACAGATATAAAACCAGACTACCATACCCAGCAAAACTTTCAATTTACATAGATGGAGAAAACAAAATATTCCATGACAAAACTAAATGTAAACACTATATACACAACAACCCAGCCCTACAAAAGATACGAGGAAGAAAACTCCAATCAAATGGAATCAACTACACCCAAGAAAACAAAGGATGTATATGAATTCACAACAAGATATTAAAAGAAAACAATCATAGAAACACAATAACACTACCAACTCCACAATAAAAGGAACTAACATTCATCAGTCAGTATTAACTATCAATATCAACTCTCCAATAAAAAGATACAGACAAGCAGGATGGTTGAGGAAACAGGTTTCAACATTCTGTTGCATCCAAAAAACACACTTCTGCAACAAAGGAAAACATTACCTCAAAGCAAAGGGTTGAAAAAAAAATTTTTTTTTTAAGCAAACAGACCCAGGAAAAAAAAAAAAAACTAGGGTAGCTATCCTAATACCTAATAAAACAGACTATCAACCAAAATTAATCAAAAAAGATGAGAAGGGGTACATCATTCTCATCAAGGGAAAAAATCCACCAGGAGGACATCACAATTCTGAACATCTATACCCCAAATACAAAAAACTTACATTTGTGAATGAAACATTATTAAAGCTGAAATCACACATCGATCCCAACACCTTAATACTAGGAGACTTCAACACTCCACTCTCACCAAGGGACAGATCATCTACACAGAAGCTAGAGGGAAATAATGACACTTACAGAAGTCCAAAATCACATGGACCTAGTAGATGTCTACAGAACTTATCACCCAAACTCAAAAGAGTATACCTTCTTTTCCACACCTCACAGAACCTTCTCAAAAATTGACCATATAGTCAGGCACAAAGCAAACCTCAACAGATACAAGAAGATCAAAATAATCCCTTGTACCCTATCAGACCACTGTGACCTAAAACTTGACCTCAAAAAAACCCAGAAATAACAAAAAGACTACATACTGGAAACTAAACAAATCTCTACTCAATGATATTTCTGTCAGAGAAGAAATGAAAATATGTTAGATTTCCTAAAATTCAAAGAAAGCACAACTTACCTAAAATGAAGGCACAACTTCCCCAAACCTATCGGACATAATGAAAGTGTTAAGAAGAAAATTCATTGCACTAAGTATCTTCAGAAAGAAGTTTGAGAAATCCCATACAGGCAACCTAAAGGCAGACCTAAAAGCCCTAGAAAAAGAAGAAGCAGACACACCCAAAAGGAGTAGACAATTGGAAATAATCAAACTCAAAGCTGAAATGAATGAATTAGAAACAAAACAACTCAAAGAATCAATGACATTTAGAGCTGGTTCTTTCAGAAAATCAACAAGATAGACAAACTCTTACCAAACTAATTAAAAGGCAGAGAAAAACTATTCAAATCAGCAAAATCAAAAGGGGGGGGTATAACAACAGACACTGTGGGAATTCAAAGATTCATTAGGATTTATTTCAAATGCCAATATGCCACCCGATTTGAAAATCTAAATGAAATGGAAAATTTTCATGGTAGAGTCCATTTGTCAAAGATAAATCAATATCAGTTAAATAGATAAAAGAGTACTGGAGCCCCAAGGAAATAGGAGCAGTCATCAAACTCTCCATGCCAAAAAAAAAAAGAGCCCAGTGCCTGATAGTTTCAAGATAGAATTCTACCAGACCTTCAAAGAAGAAACACTACCAAACTCATTCAATAAGACCGCAGTAACCTTGATACCTAAACCACACAAAGACCAAACACAAAAGAGAACTTCAGACCTATCTCTTTTTTGAACACTGACAAAAAATATTCGGTAAAATACTCGCAACCGAATCCAAGAACACATAAAAGATATCATCCTATGAAAGCAGGGTGAGATAGTGGGAACAGGAGAGGACAGGAGCTCCACAGGAGAACAACAGACCAAAATATCTGGGCACATGGGGTCTTTTCTGACACTGATACTCCAACAAAGGACCATTCATTGAGATAATCTAGAACTCCTGCTTAGATGTAGTTCATGGCAACTCAATATCCAAGCAGGTTCCCTAGTAAAGGGATCAGGGACTGTTTCTGACATGAACTCAGTGGCTGGCTCTTTGATCACCTTCTCCTGAGGGGGGACCAGCCTTGTCAGGACACAGAGGAAAATAATGCAGCCAGTCCTGATGAGACCTGATAAGCTAGGGTCAGATGAAAGAGGAGGAGGACCTCCCCTACTAGTGGATTTGGAGAGGGGAATGGAAAGAGATGAGGGAGCGAGGGTAGGATTGGGAGGGGATGAGAGAGGAAGGGTGGGATTGGGAGGGAATGAGGGAGGGGGATACTGATGGGATACAATGTGAATAAACTGCAATTAATATATAAAAATAAAAATTTAATTAAGAAAAAAATGATATCATGTACCATGACGAAGTAGGCTTCATCCCAAGCAGGCAAGGGTGGTTCAATATACAGAAATCCATCAATGTAATACACCATAAAAACAGAAGGAAAGAAAAAAAAAACACAACACGATTATTTGCTTATATGCCTAAAAGTATTCCACAAAGGCCAATACCCATTCATGTTTAAAGTTTTGGAGAGATCAGGGATACAGGGTAAATACTTAAACATAATAAAGACAATATACAAGCCTATAGCCATCATCAAACTAAAAGGAGAGAAACTTAAATCGTTCCCACTGAAATCCTGGATGAGGCAAGGCTGCCCATTCTACCCTTATCTCTTCAACATAGTACTTTAAGTCCTAGCTAAAGCAATAAGATAACTAAAGTAGATCAAGGGAATACACATTGGAAATGAAGAAGTCAAAGTATCACTATTTGAAGATGAAAAGATACATGAGCAACCCCAAAATTTCTACCAGGGAACCTCTACAATGATAAACAACTTCAGCAAAGTGGCTGGATACAAAATTAACTCTAAAAATCGGTAGCCCTCCTGAATGCAAAAGACAAAAGTGCTGAGAAAGAAATTAGGGAAACAACACCTTAAAAATAGCCAAAAATAACATAAAGGACCTTGGTATGACTCTAATAAAGCAAGTGAAAGACCTGTTTGAAAAAACTTCAGGTCTCTGAAGAAAGAAATTTAAGAAGATATCAGAAGATGGAGAGATCTTCCATACTCATGGCTTGGCAGGATTAACACAGTAAAAATGGCCATTTTACCAAAAGCAATCTACAGATTCAATGCAATTTGCATCTAATACCAACACAATTCTTTAGAGAACTTAAAAGAAATATTTCCAACTTCATATGGAGTAACAAGAAATCCAGAATTGCTACAATAACCCTCTACAATAAAAGGTTTTCTGGAGGTATCTCCATCCCATCACTGATCTCAAGCTGTACTATAAAGCAACAGTAGTAAAAACTGCATGGTACTGGCATAGAAACCTACTGGTGGATCAATGGAATTGAATTGAAAACCCAGAAATAAACCCACACACTTATGGACACCTATTTTTGACAAAGATGTCAGTCCATACAATGGGGAAAAAAGGTAGCATCTTCAAAAAATGGTGCTGGTCTAACTGGATGTCTACATGTAGAAAAATGCAAATAGATCCAAACTTATCACCCTGCACAAAACTAAAGTTCAAGTGGATCAATGACCTCAACATAAAAGCAGACACGCTAAACCTGTTAGAAGAAAAAGTGGGGAAGAGCCTTGAGCTCATTGGTATAGAAGACAACTTTCTGAACAGAATACCGACAGCACAGGCTCTTAAATCAACAATCAATAAATGGGACCTCATGAAACTGAAAATCTTCTGTAAAGCAAAGGACACTGTCGTCAGAACAAAAATACAGCCTACAGAAAGGGAAAGGATCGTTACCAACCCTATATCTGACAGAGGGCTGATATCCAGAACACAAAAATAACTCAAGAAGTTAAACAGCAACAAATAAAATAATCCAATTAAAAAAGTTCTTTGATCACCTCCCTCTGAGGGGGGAGCAGCCTTACCAGGCCAACACAGAAGATGACAATGCAGCCACTCCTGATAAGATCTGATAGACTAAGATCAGAAGCAAGGAGAGGGGGACCTCCTCTATCAGTGGACTTGGGGAAGGGAATGGGTGAAGAAGGGGGAGGGAAGGTGGGGTTAGGAGGAGAGGAGGGAGGCATTTATGGGGGAGATACAAAGCGAATAAATTGTAATTAATAAAAGTTTAAAAAAAATGAATACAGAACTAAACAGAGAATTCTCAATAGAAGAATATTGAATGACAGAGAAACACTTAAAGAAATACCTAACATCCTTACTCATCAGGGAAATGAAAATCAAGATGACCCTGAGATTTCACCTTACACCCATCAGAATGGCTAAGATCAAGATCACTTGAGTAAGTGACAACACATCCTGGAGAAGATGTGGAGAAAATGGAACCCTTCTCCATTGCTGGTGGGAATGAAAACTTGTACAACCACTTTGGAAGTCTATCTGGTGCTTTCTCAGACAATTAGGAATAGTGTTTCCTCAAGATGCAGCTATACAACTCCTAGGCGTATATCCAAAAGAAGCTCAAGTACACAACAAGGACATTTGCTCAACCATGTTCATTGCAGCTTTATTTGTAATAGCCAGCAAGTGGAAACAACCCAGATGTCCCTCAATGGAGGAATAGATACAGAAATTGTGGTACATTTACACAATGGAATACTACTCAGCAACTATAAACAAGGAAATCATGAAATTTGCAGGCAAATGGTGGGAACTAAAAAGATCATTCTGAGTGAGTTATCCCAGAAGCAGAAATACACACATGGTATATATTCACTTATAAGTGGATATTAGACACAATATAGGATAATCATACTAAAATCCTTACGCCTAAAGAGGCTAAACAAAAAGAAGGATCCTGGGTAAGATGCTCAAACTTCATTCAGAAAGGCAAATGGGATAGACATTGGAAAAAGGTGAAAATAAGGAATATAGGAGCCTCCCACAGTCGGGGGAGGCTCTAACCAGCAGGGTATTAAAGCAGATTCTGAGATTCATAGCCAAACTTTGGGCAGAGTGCATGGAATCTTATGAAAGAAGGGGAGATAAGAAGACCTGGAAGGGTCTGGAGCTCCACAAGGAAAAGCACTGAAACCAAAAAATCTGGGCCTAGAGGTCTTTTCTGAGACTGATATTCCAAACAATGACCATTCATGTAGATAATCTGGACCCTCTGCACAGAGGAGGTAGTGGCAAGTGGCAAGTCATTCTGCAAATGGGCTCCCGAATAAGGGGAGCAGTGGTTGTCTCTGACATGAATTCAGTGGCTGGTTCATTTGAGTCAGTGTAACTGAAATTCAATCAGTAGAACTAACTAGGATAGGAATAGAGTAAGTGACTATGTGAGACTCATATAGCTCCATAAAAAGCGGATATAGAATAGATTGATAGGGAGTTGGACCAGAAGGATAAAGTGGGGAAAAAAAGGAAAGAGGAGGAACAGGGGAGGAAATAGAAGGACAGACAGCTGAAATTAAGGGCCATTTGATGGACACTATGGAAACCTAATACAGTAGAAGCTTCTGAAAATGTATACATGTATGAAGATTACATGATTTAAATTGCCCAATAATGATGGTGACAGAGCCCACCTGTACATCTTTTCTCATCAAATGAAAACAAAATTTCAGTGCAGAATTGGTTTACAATTATTAAGTTGTTGGCCAAAAGGGTCCCACAGTTATCCCCCAAACAACCAAACCCAGGTGTTCCTAAAACTATCGGTGGGCCTCCACAAACTGAAGTCAAGGCCCTATTGTTAAAGCAACACCTCGTAACCCACTGAACATGGAGAAGTCAAGCTTGTGCCTACACAGAGCCTTCACAACTATATGCTAGTGTCATTGCTATAGAAGGTATTCTGCACACTTCCAAAGAAAAAACATAAACACAAACTCAGTCCCAAACGCCTTGAGCTACAATGGAGTTCTGACAGCAAGATAAGCTAGTACAATGGTATCACAGACCTTGTAAAAGTAATCAACTCATATCCGATTTGACTCAAATCCCTCTCCATGAAATGGAACCCATACCTGCAGCTATGTGCGTTACCAAGTAACTGAGACTAGATAGCATAAGACCTAGGGTAAAATCAAATACTGCTAAAGGAACCTAGCAATAAAATGGCTCCTGATGATGTTCAACAATACTCATAGGTCAGTGCCTTACTCAGTTATCATCAGAGAGGCTTTCTTCTGCAAAACATTAACACAAATACAGAGACCTGCAGCCATATATAATGCAGAGAAGGAGAGACCTTGGAACACTCTGTCCTAAATAGGATGTCGTCATTGATTCCCTCTTCTGTGTGCTCAGGGAACAGTGAGGAAGAGGAAGCAGGGAGAATGAAGGAGACAGAGTGGATACCACAAAACCAGGACCTTTCAATACAACAGGACCAAACATATATAAACTTAGAGAAACAGTATGCATAACAATTTGCACCAGATGGAGTCCCAGGGCTGAAAGGAAAAGTGAACATATGCCCCCATCCCTAATCTAGACACTATCTCTAATTGATAACCATTTCTAAAAGAAAACTTAGTTTTCTTCTAGGTAGTCTCATGAGGCAAACTACTCCTAAGGGTAGTCTGCATGCCCAGCAGTAGGTCTGTTTGCCAACAAAAAATGAGCTCATCTTTAGGGTTCCTTATCTCATAATGTCACATCAAGACATGTCCAGACATTTTCTTTTCCTTTTTACAAGAAAATACTTATATTTTTACATGTTTTCTTTTTTTAAACCCTGTGGGTTCTTTGCATATATATTATAGATTCTGTCTTTATGTTTTTTATGGGATTTCTGAATGTGCAAAAAAGTAGGTTTCTTTATTTCTGTTTCATGTGCCTTTTCTTGGGCTTTTTTCTTTCTGTCTGTTGTTTTTCTGTCTTTTTCTGATATATTAGTTTTTTATTATCTTATTATTTTATTATTGTCCTTAGAAACCAATTCTTTTTTCTAATGGGAGGCAGCAAAGGAATGAATGTGGAGGGGAAGGGAGTGGAGAGGAGGTGAGCTGAAAGGAGGAGAGGGAGAAAAAACTTCAATCAGGTTATATTATAGGAAAAAAACATATTTTTTATAAAATAAAACATAGAAACTCCTAATAGTCAACATCCTTAGCCATCAGTGAAATACAAATCAAAATTACTTTGAGATTCTGCCTTATTTCAATCAAAATAGCCAAGATGAATGAAACAAATGATAAAACGTGCTGGTAAAAATGCAGAGAAACTAGAAGACGACTTATCACTGCTAGAACTGGAACAGCCACGATGGAAATCAATGTGGAATTTCCCCAGGAAGCGGGGGTCTCCCTTTCAAGATCCAGCTGTACTGCTTGTGCTGGCTATTTTTATGTAAACCTGACACAAGATACAGTCATCAGAGAGGAGTGAGCCCCAATGGAAAATACGCCTTATAAAATTTGGCTGTGTGCAAGCCTGGAGGGTATTTTATTAATTAGTGATTCATGGGGGACAACCTAGATCATTGTTGGTGATACCACCCCTTGTGTTGGGGGTCCTGGGATCTCTAAATGAGCAGGCTGAAAAAGCCATGAAGTATAAGCCAGTAAGCAGCCTTCCTCTGTGGCCTCTGCAATAGCTCCTGCCTCCAGATTCTTTTTCCGTTAGAATTTCTGTCCTGACTTCCTGTATTGATGGACAGTAGCATTGGAAATGTAAGCAAATTAACTTTTTCATCACAAATTTGCTTTTGATAATGCCATTTCATCAGAGCAAATGTAACCCTAAATAAGATACTACTCTAGGACATCGATCAAATGAACTCTCTATCCTACTACAGAGATACTTGCTCAGATGTGTTCATTACTGCTCTATTTATAGTAGACAAAAATTGAAAAGAGCCTAGATTCCGATCAACTGATGAATGAATAGTGAAAATTTGTTACATTTACACAAGGACTATCATTCAGCTGTTAAGAAAGATGAGTTTCGATTAATGGATGGAGCTAGAAACAATTTTAATAGGTGGGTAGTCCAGAAACAAAAAGAAAAATACAGTATGTTTTCTTTTATATTTGTATATTAGCTGTTAAGTTGTGTGTTGCCATATGAATAACTGCAGTAAAGCACCGGGAGGTATGTGAGGACCTACCAAAGAAGCAAAATTAGAATATAGTAAAAAAAAAATAAAAAGATTAAAAAAAATGAGATAAAAGGAAAAACTGCAATGGGGACATTAAGTAGAGATAGGAGAGAAAGGTAAATGAAGAAATATGAGGAGTGACAATTAACACTAATGACCTCTTTCAAAATCATGTGAATAACTATTACTGTAGAAGCTCCCTAAAATATATATTCACATATAAAGGGAACCTAAAAGGAGTCGCCTTATACTGGGGGAGACAAGGTCCCAACTAGACATCTTGTGTTACCAAATACAATTTCCAGTGCCAGGAATGGGTTAGATCTGGTTGGAGTTTTGATCGTAGGAGTCCCAAGGAACCCCTGGATATCTCAGGCTCTTGGAAAGCTATTGGCTTCTCTCCACAGCCTAACAGTAAGGTCCTATTGCTGAAAACAATAATGATGTCATCAAACACAGAGAAGCTGAGTTGATGCTCTACCAGAAGCTTCATCTCTGCTGGTGAATCATCATGGTGCTGCAATTGTCTAAAGAAATAAAATGGTAATAATCAATATCACCTAGCCACAAACACTGTGACCTAGAATAGTAAACTGCCTGCAAGAAATATCGGTGGACCAAATGTTCTGGAAGTAACCAACCACTTTCAGATTGAACTTAAAGCCCACTCCAAGAGATAGAACCCATATCCGATGGACTAAACTATTGAAGTAACTAACTACTTTTGAACTGGATGTAAAGCCGACTCCATGAGATGGAACCCATATGTGATGCTCCTAAAGAGGCCAAGGACCTGAGACTAGATGGTCATGGACCCAGGGAAAACATACTACTATTCTTCAACTAAAGGAGCACCGCAATAAAATGACTCCTAATGAAATACTGCTGTAGACATAGATTAGTGTCTTGCTTAATCCTCACAAGAGAACTACTTATCCTTTCACAAATTGAAATTATCAGCTTGACCCACAACTGGACAATATACCCAGGATAATTGGCTCTAGCATACTCATTCCTAAATGGGACGTTTTATCTTTTCTTTTTAAAATTTTTCTATGTACTTTATGTCCTGACTGTAGGCCTTCCCTCCTCTCCTTCCAGTCCTATCCTCCATCCCTCTTCCCCATTCTCTTCTTCCCCTACTCCTCAGATAAGGGGAGCCTCTCCCACCAACCAAAAGCAGCTCATCAAGTCTCATCTTCTTCTGTGCCCTCCCAAGGAGAAGTGATCAAAAAGCAGGCAACAGAGTCCATATCAGAGAAAGCCCCCTTTCCTGTTTCTAGGGGACACACATGATGCGCAAGCTACCTATGGTCTACCTACATGTAAGGGGTCTAGACCAAGTTCATGCATGATCCTTGTTGCATCCTTGCATCCGTCTCTGAAAGCCCCTATGGGCCCTGCTTTGTTTGTTCTGTTGGTATTCTTATGGAGCTCCTGTCACCACTGAGTCTTTCTATCCTTCCCATAACTCTTCCACAAGATTCCCTGAACTCTGCCCCGTGTTTGACTGCAAGTCTCAGCATCTGTTTCTATCCACTTCTGAGTGGAGCCTTTCAGAGGACAGCTATCCGAGGTACCTGTCATGTGTGTCCTTCTGTCTTTATTAAACTCTCCACTCAAGGCTCAACAGAAGAAGATGAAAAAAAAAAAAGATTATAAGAGCCAGATGTCATGAACAACTTCAAGAAAAAAGTGTGTTCTAGACAACAGGATTGATGTCCATACTTATGAACTCACAGGGAATGTGATAGAATACACAGTACCTGCACAGGTTCAAGCTAGATGAGGTCCAGAACTGAAAGGAAGTAAGGGAAAGGACCACCTTATCTAGAAGCTTTTTTATTTTTTTATTCTTCACTCATACAACACATTTTGACTTTGCTTTCCCTCCCTCCACTCTTCTCAGTTCCCTCACTTGCCCTCTACCCCAGATCTACCTCTTACCTCCCCCCCCCCCAGAGAAGAGCAGGCCTCCCAGGGACATTAACTGAGAATGGCACAAGATATAATAGACCAGGCATATCAAGGCTTTGCAATGCAACCCAGTAGGAGGAAAAGGGTCCCAAGAGAAGGCAAAAGAGTCAGAAACACTCCCACACCTAATGTCAGGAGTCCCCACAAAATGCCAACCCAACAACCATAACATATATGCAGAAGAGCTAGCACAGACTCATGTATGCCCCCATTAGCCCTGCATAGTTGATTCTGCCAGCGGTGCTCTCACAGCAGTGTCTTCAAGCCCTCTGTCTCCCACAATTCCTCCCTCAGGGACCTGATAGTAGCCTTCAACCTGGGATGTGGATGACTGTGGATGTCTGCACCTTCTACCATCTGATGTCAGAGGCAGCCTCTCTGATGACCACCGGATTGGGTGCCAATCTATGAGTAAAATGGAACATCATTAAAGATCATTTCATGGATTTCTTTTCATCAGTTCTATTGGTTCTTTCCTAGGTCTCTGGACTCTACAGTCTCCATTTCTGGTCATTCAGGCAGTGTCAGGAATGACCTCTCTTTCTTGGTGTGGGCCTCAAATTAGAAAAGTCATTGGTTGGCCACTTCCACAGTTCTGTACCATGATTATCCCAACACATCTTGCAGGCAGGAAAAATTTTTAGGTCACAGGTTTTGTGGCTGGGTTGGTTCCCCTGTGCCTCCACTGGAAGCATTGCCTGATTACAGGAGATTGCTGGTTCAGAATTAGTAGGAGTCCTCACTAGAATCACCATCATAAATTCCAGGGAGTTTCCATTGCAATAGGTCTCTACATTGTCCCTCAAATTCCCTACAAGTTTCAGTCATCAGCCTCCCTACTCTTTCTCTCCACTCTCCCCAACTTGATCTCTCCAATTCCTACTCCCACGCATTCTCAGTCCACCTGCAAAATCTGTTCTCTGTCCTTTTCCCATGGATATCCTTTCATCTCTCCCTCCTTTAGTCTTCCTTGTTGCTTAGGCTCTCTGGGTCCATAGATAGTAGCATGATTATCATTTACTTAACAGCTAATATACACTTATAAATGAGTACATACCATTTTTGTCTTTCTGGGTCTAGCTTACCTCATTCAAGATGATATTTTCTAGTTCCATCCATTTGCCTGCAAATTTCATGATGCCATGTTTTTTAACTGCTAATTAATACTCCATTGTGTAAATGTACAACATTTTCTTTATCCATTTTTGGTTGAGGGATGTCTAAGTATTTTCTAGTTTCTGGCTTTTATAGATAAAGCTGGTATGAACATATTGAGTAAGTATCGGGGATCTTGATCTCAATTCAATTAGTATTCACTGACTAAGTGAAAAGTTTTCAGTAATGGAGTATCCCCACGCATATCAACTATACTCCAGGGCAGTCCTGACGACAAGGAGTACTTAGCAAACACACACACACACACACACACACACACACACACACACACACCCCTCAAAATCAATTGATTTTTTTTGGGTTCTTTTGATTTAAAATTCTTTGTCTTACTGGTTTTGTTTGTTAACATTCACTTTTGTTGCTTTATGAGAGAGAGTGAGAGAAGAGCATAAAGATGAATGGCTAGAGCAGTGGAGAGGATCTGGGGGAGAAAAACATGATTAAAATATATGGTGTAGAAATTTTCAAATAAAAATAAGAAAACAATTAAAAAATTCAAACCCAGAAAACAAAGTAGACAAATTCCCATTAAAGTGGAGAAAAAGAGAATGAGAAGAAGCAATCTGACCAACTAAAGATGAAAGCTCAGCAGGACAAGCAACAAACCCAGCAGCACAGTGTCAGAAAGCTGAGAAATGTGCTGTCCTGATGAGCGCTCAAAGGTCCAGCAGCCCCAGCCATATGCAGCTCTGTGGCTTCTCACATAGCAACCCCTACGGCCAGTCTCATGAGCTGGCTCCTTACTGACTGAAATTCCCTTAGACATTTCATATTTCCCTCGTCTCTAACTTATTGTTGTATTCTCTGTGTTGTGTCCTTACCTTAATCTTTGCAACTTCAAGAATGTCTCTCTTGGAGCTGCCTATGGGGATCCTGACTGCCATACATTTACTGACCTCAGACATTTTCCTCTATTGTCTTTGCGGAGGTCATTATAATGTCAAAAGTCTTGCCTCATATACACCTGAAAAGATAGCACCATATAGACAGTATCAACATCTCCCACCACATCAGGCAATAATTAGTCCCCCAGTGAGCCACGGTTGCACTGGATTCCACATGCCTACATAGCTAAATCTGAAGAAATACTGCCTAAGAAACCCCTATATGTAGTCAGTGGGTCCTAATTAAAAAAAAAAAAATCTCAAAGTACAAAATGTTCACATGATTGAACATCTTCACGCCAAGCTGGAAAGCTGGCCTAGCAGTGAAGAGTAGCTGCTGCTCCTTCAGATGACTGGGGTTTGATTCCCAGCATCCACATAGTGGCTCACCATCTTCTGTAGCTCCAGTTCCAAGGTATTCAGCAAATTCTGTGGCTCCCAAAGGCACCAGGCATCCACCACATGAACATAAGTACATGCAGGCAAAACACTCATAGATGTGAAATAAAAAAAAATTAAAACCTTTACACTATTGACTATCTCCTATCTGGTGTTTTGATTTCTGTAGTCATCCTCAAGACCTTTCTTCCTTTGCCTATGCAAAGTACTCCGCATTGATTTAATACAACTAATCTCTTCAGTGACTCATTTCTCTCAATCTCAAATTTTCATGCACTTTCTTTCTAGGCAAAACGCAGAGTTTCCAATCCTACATTATTGCTTTTTCTCATACTTATCACAGAAAGCTCGGCTAAAGGAAGCCAGAAGCCTTCTCATTGGCCCCCAAATGCTATGCTGCTTTGAAAGTCTCTCAGCCAGATAATGGACACAATAATTCTGAGTTTATCCTCCTTCAAAATCTCAGACCACGGACAAAATGTCTATAAATTCTTTGCCAACACGTGTCATGAATGCACCTATAGTCTAATTCCTAACAGAGTTCCTATTTCCCTCTGAAACAGTACGTGCACTGTTTTTACCTCTATCCATTCCTACTGTCATCTGAGCTCCCACCAGAATCACCTAGCAAGCTCGACTTCAGCATTGGCAAACTTTTGTAAAGAGCTTTTGTGAAAACTCTAAAGGCTTATGAACCACCTAATCAAGTAGGTATAATGACAATTCATCTTCTCAGTAACGATTTTTAATTTTTTTTTCCATCACCGTGGCAAGTACCTGAGGGGAATGATTTTAAAAAGGAAAGTCTTGTTTGATATATGGTATAGAATTTATAGATCATCCTGGGCCTTTGCTGAGTAAAACATATCCTGAGAATGGTGTGGGGGAGGAGGATTGATCACATTATGAAAGATGGGGAGCAGGAGGCAAGCAGGAATTAAGACACAACTAGCAACAACATGTTCGTAGTAACTTTTTTATTCCAGCAACACACTTTGTAGAGTATCAACAACCTCTCCAAACAGTTCCAGTTGTTGAACAGTCCTGAAGTATATATACCTATGGGGACATTTCATATTCAAGCTACCTCATAATACATAATATTTTACACATGTATGTTTCATATCATAGTTTTAAAGTCAAGTAATGGCTTATGATTTAAAAAAAAAATGAAAGTGTAGTTCTCCCAATTCAACAATATAATCAACTTACAGATTTGCCCCAATTTTTTAAGAACTATTTATTTTTTATAATTTGTTAACTTTACTTCAAGAGTGTAGACCTTCCCTTCTCTCCTCCCAGCCCTACCTTCCCTCCCTCTTCTCCCCTCTTCTCCTCCCTTATTTCTCAGAAAGTCAGAGCCCTCCTCCCCTACCATCTGACCCCAGCCTATCAAGTCTCATTAGGACTGCTTGCATCCTCTTCCTCTCTAGCCTGACAATAACCCCCAAACAGGGGGAAGTGAGGAAAAAGTAGACAACAGAGTCAATGTTAGAGAAAGCCCCTGCTGTCCTTAATAGGGAACACATATGGAGGCTGAGCTGCCTATTGGCTATATCGAACAGGGGGTCTAGGTCCTTTCCATGCATGGTCCTTGGTTGGTGCATCAGTCTCTGCAAGCCACTATGGGCTCAGATTTGTTGGCTCTGTTGGTTTTCTTATGGAACTCCTGTGCACTGTGGGTCCTTCTATTCCTCCACTCTTTCCTACGCCCACCTGCACTCTGCCCAAAGCTTGTGAGCCTCAGCATCTGCTTCGATTCCCCTGCTGGATTGAATCTTTCAGAGGACATCTGTGGTAGGCTCCCATCCTATTCTTTTTCTCCAAAACTTTCCAATGCCTATCCTGTTTGTCCCTAGGGTCTTCCTTGCTGTTTAGTTTTCTTAGGACTATAGATTTTTGTATGTTTATCCTATATTATATAGCTAATATCCACTTATAAGTGAGTACATACTATGTGTGTCTTTCTGCTTGTGGGTTACCACACTCAGGATGACCTTTTCTAGCTCCCACCATTTGCCAGCAAATTTAATGATTTCTTTGTTTTTAATTGCTGAGTACTATTCCATTATGTAAATGTACCACATTTTCTGTGTCCATTTTCTGGTTGAGGGACATCTTGGTTGTTTCCAGATTCTGGCTATTGCAAATAAAGCTGATATAAACATAACTGAGCAAATGTCCTTGTTGTAAGGTGGAACATCTTTCAGGTATATGCCGAGGAGTTGTATAGCTAGGTCTTGAGGTAACACTATTCCTGTCTGAAAAAGTGACAGGTTGATTTCCAGAGTGGTGTACAAGTTTGCACTCCCACCAGCAATGGAGGAGGGTTCCCCCTGCTCCACATCCTCTCCAGTCCTCTTCTTCTACTGTCTGACCCTAGCCTATCAGGTCTCTTCTGGACTGCCTGGATCCTCTTCCTCTGTGGGATGGCTAGGTTGCCCTGCCAAGGGGAAGTGATCAAAGAGCAGGCAACCTAGTTCATTTCAGAGACTGCCCCTGTTCTCCTTACTAAAGAACCCACATGGAAACTGAGCTGGCATCCTCACACAGACAAACATCCATTTAAAAATGCCAATATACATTTAAGAAATATTAAAAAAAAAAACAAAAAATAAAGTAATCCATTTTTAATTGGATTATTTGATTTCTTGGAGTTTAACTTCCTGTGTTCATTATATATTTTAGATATTAGCTTTCTGTCAGATGTGGGGGTGGTGAAGATCTTTTCTGAGTCTGTAGATTGTCATTTTATTCTGTTGACAGTGTCCTTCACTTTACAGAAGCTTTTCAGTTTTATGAGGACCCATTTATTGATTGCTGATCTTAGAGCCTGAGCTGTTGTTATTCTGTTTAGTAAGTTGTCTCCTGTCCCATGAGATCAAGACTCTTACCCTAACACAAGTTAAGCTCAAGAAAATAATCACCTCAATTTTTAAAAATGTTCATATTATTTTACCACAGAAAACATTCCAACATTTTATCTGAGTAAGTTAGGAAGTTCATTTATTTTCTAATTAATATGGGTGTCTTCACATACTAGCAGGTCTGTTCACACAAATGAGAAAAGAATACTAATGTTTGCAGTGACTGACAACTGACTTATCAGTGCATTTTTCAGAATGTATAGCTGCCAAACTTTAATTAAGTACTATATTTTAAATCCATTGCATATATACTACAAAACAACTGTATTCCCAGCGAACACAAAACCCCAACAAACACACAATGAAACGATAAATGAATAATCAAATAAAAAATGTAAAATAGTTCTCAGTGTTATTAGTTACTGGCAAAATGAATTTTAACAGTACATTGATATGGGAATAAATCTAAGTAGAATAAACATATTGACACTACACATTAACAAAAGAAATTGTGGGGAAATGATGCTTTATGAAACCCAGTAGTTAACCTCCAGAACTTAATGGTGAGATCGTATGTTGTAGACAACACGTATGAGTCACAAAGCAGCCATATTAATTGCAAAGTAAAACTTTAGTTATTTTCAAATTTGTACATTTGTCTGATGTTTTCATCGTAACAACTTTAAAAATAATGTTAACTGCATTCTTGTAACAGATATGTTTTAATTTTATATTGTTCAGAGCTTATGCGTCTGATATATGTTTTGAGGAGCAGGCTTTTAAGATTATTTTATTTTGTTCATGTGCATACATACGTGTCAGTGTCTCTACGTGCCACACATTTGTCAACGCCCTCGGAGTCCAGGATAAGGTGTTAGATCTTCTGGAGTTTGAATTATAGGTAATTGTGAGCAGCCCAAAATTAGTGCTTGGAAAAAAATCTTCTCCAAGACCAGTGGTTATTCTTAACCAATGAGCCACATCTCCTTCAGAAAATCCTTACCAACAATACTGAATTCCTTTATGTTGTTATACTACCACAGCTTTACCAGAAACACATTTTTGAGACGATTTTAATCCTTTATTTTTTTTTCCAAATTCCCATTTGAGTTTTATGAGTTTATACTCCCTGCCTTTATTCCTCACTCAGACAATTACCTATCACGTTGATCATTAGATATGTTAGCTTCAAGTGTATTTATTCTACCTGTAAGATTTTTAGTTCGATTTATTTCTTTTGATTTCGGCATGCATTATTTTGTTTTGTTCTGGGTTTGAGTATTTTTATTATGGATCAGAAAAATACTCATACACATGAATAGCACTAAATAAAGCTTTAAAAGATTAAAAAAAGAAATTCATTTATTATATTTGAAAGCTTACAATCTCATTCTTCATGTAGTATATTTTTTATTTTATCTTTAATTTATTGATTTATAAAATGTTATGGTTATTATTTCTGGTGCAGTAAAATAAATAAATATTACTCTTTGTTTTATGATTTGTTTTTATTTACTTTTATTATCATTTTTCTATTTTTGTAAGGTATTTTGATCAATTGGTTCCATTCTTCTGTTTAATAATTAAACAGAGTTATAAATTATCTTTATTAGTAACTATGACTACATCCTGTGTGGTTTCAGATGTCTTAGCTTTATTGTCAATGATCTATAATTGGAATAAACATTAATATTTTATTTTTACTTTAAAAATAATTGAGTTATGATGTACAAAATTCACAACTTCTTTGTTCTTTAAACTACTTACTAAATCCTGGTTTTATTACTTTTTATGAAACAATGATGCATATACAATTTCAACTTCTAAGTTTGCTATATCCCAAGAACAGAATAAATCAAAATTTGGAATAAATCACACTAGTCACTGATTAAAAGCCAAATATTAGACCTCTGACCACAGGCAAACATAGTGGGTCGGGAACTGGCACCTAGAACATGAGGTTCAAGCTCTTGATAAGAGGAAAGTAACAAGCATGAAAAAAGTTACATGGTCCAGAAAGAATGAAAATGGTAAGTGAATGAATGTTTTAAGAGTTCAGTTGAGAAGAATATCTGGATAACTTCAAATTTAAAAAAAAATGACACCCACACCATGATACAAAAGAAAAATGCTAAAACTACATATACAGTACTCACACAGGAGGATGTCTTAGGTATCTGCCCTTAAGCCCAAGGTTTAAATTGAAGGATTTAAAACTTTTGATCACATGCCAATTACATCTTCAAATACCAGTGATTTACCTTGAGTTCCTTAAAACACAAAATATGGAGACTGAGTCCTCTATGGGCTACATCTGAGCAGAGGGTCTAGGTCTTATCTATGTACTGTAGCCTTTGGTTCCTCAGTGAGAGGAGAAGAGACAGTCTATGACATGAACTAGGTTGCCTGCTCCTTGATCACTTCTCCTTGGTGGGTTGATATGACTTAGCCAACCCACAGAGGAAGAAGATCCATGCAGTCCTGATGGGGCCTGATAGGCTGGGTCAAGCATAGGAGAGAAGGACTCCTTCTATCAGTAGACTAGGGAGGAGGGATAGGGGAGTAAGAAGGAGGGAGGGTGAGAAAGGGAGAAGATGAGGGAGGGACTACAATTGGGATTAAAGGGAATACATTGTTAATAATAATAATAGAAAAAAGAGAAAATATGAATGAAAACCTCTGGAGTTTGAGGATTAATTGCACAGACACAGACCATGAGTTATATGTTGTTGATGATGATAATGGCAATAATTTAAAAACAGCCATTAAGGAATTACAGGATGGAATAAAGACAGTGATCACTGAGTAGTGGTCCCAGAAGCTAGGATCAGCTAAGAAATGAATGAACTTTGTTTGAATGCTTCATGAGGAGCAGAGTTTACTTGGGATAGTTAGCTGATGTCTTTACCATGGATCTCTTTTAATGATTTTTGAGATTATTACAATTACATCATTTACCTTTCTTCTTTTTTTCCACCTAATTCTCCAATGCATATTTCTCCCCTTCTGCTCTTTTAAGTTCATGGCCTCCTTTTTTAAATTGCTGAAATATACGTGTTTTACATATATAATTTCTATATTTAATCATATTGTATATATAATGTATATTAACCATACATACAAATTTCTTCTATGTATGTTTTCAAGCTGACAGTTTGGTACTAGATGACCAGGTGAAGTGCTTTTTCCTGGAAAAAGCATTTCCCCAGCTGTCAGCATTTCTTAGTTGGCTGTATTTCCTTGTTTAGAGAGTGGTCTCCTGAGCTCTTACCTTTAACATTAGCACACCAATTTTTGTCCTTATTCAGGTCATCTTTTGGCATCCTTGTTGGTGAGATTTCAAAAACGTAGCTGTTGACATTTATGTGAGAGCAAACTTCCTATATGACTGGCTCTTAAAATCTTTCTGTCCCCTCTTCCACAATAATCCCTTGTGTTGCTGATACATCAGTTGGAACTGGACTTCACAAATGCATTTTATTCAGTTGCCTTTTTCAATGGTCTTCGTCTGTTGCAAAGATTTTTCTTGACAACAGTGAGAACTACACTTATCCGTGGGCAAATGAATAAATATTTACAATGTAGGTAGAAGTTATGCTGCTTAGTTTTTCACATATTTTGAAAGAAGTGCTACAGCATTCCAAGTGAGAAAGTGGGTGATGTTAATTAGTATTAATTTTTTTCTCACACTCATGATTATGACAAATGGCACTTGTACATTTTGGTGAATCAAGTTAGACTTTAAGAACTACAAATTATTCTTTGAAGGCGATATTATCAACAATATTAACTTAATATCTGAGAAATTATACATACAGACCAAAATCATTGTTACGTGATTACTGTGGTAATAAATTTAATCTTAAGACATCTAGATAGTTTCTACCATTATGTGGCAAATCTCTTTGAAAAGCCTTAACCAGAAGAACAATGTCTGAAAAGGTTATTAGTCTTTTTTGCTCCCCCTTGAAACTGGCATTTCTAGATTATCCCCGTAGAATAATGGAACTCCATGAGTCATTCAATAGTCTTCTCCCCATTGCCTCGTGACAAAGCAAGGACAGCAGTCCATTCTGTATTCAGCAGCATCCCCAAGTAATCAATACTTCATTTATGCAACATTTCCAGGCTACAAACAAAGAGGCTTAAACTTTTTATTTTTATTTTTGTCTAGGACATATTACTTTAGCTTGTACTGTGACGAGGAGAGATGGGACACCAATAGGCTTCAGAGCTCCTTCTGTGAGCAAACACGGAGTGCAGCCGTACAAGCAGGGAAGTGGCTTCTCTCCAAGCAGCAAATTTCCGTGAAACATATTCTCTCAGAGCATAGTAAAAAGAACTAGAATGTCTGGTTAGTGTTTAGTTCACTTTATAAGATCTCACATGTAGGCTGCTAGATGTAGCCAATAGTAGCGACACAGGAAAGCCACTGGAGATTTTAGTCTTGCCTGTACTCATTATTCTGTCCATCACTCAAAAGAAAAAAAAATACAGCTCATGTGGTCTTATTGTAGAATCTCCATGCTAAGAGGGTTCACAGGGGAGGGGGCTATTTCATTCCAAAACAGGAAGCAGAAATATATTTGAAAAAAAATCCTCCTGTTTTGAAGCTTTAAAAACATATCGTTAATTGTTTAACAGAGGAGTTTTCCAAATTTATTTCCTCTGCTTACAAGAATTTAAAAAAAAATATTTTCTAAAACTTAGTTATACATAAACAGTCTAAAATACTACAGTCAGCCACAGTACATTTTGGTACAACAGTAAAACAAAGAAACCATTTAATTTAGTAAGTGTATCTATTTCAGTGGTAACATGTTTTCTATTTCCAACCATAAGAACAATTGTAATCTTTTCAAATGAACTGTTAATAAGTTTTCCTGATCCTTAAGAGAGATTAGGATTTTTTTAAGTCATATAAATTGGAATAAACTGTATGAATCTGATTTCACTGGGCTTCATCCAAGCCTACAAATCTTCAGAGTTCTTGCATCGCCACTTTTAACAGGAGTTGGGAATTCCAGCCAGGATCAGTGGGAAGACAAGAGCTGAGTGACTTACAATACTTAATAGTTATTGCTCTGGGAAGCATTGGCTGCAGAGCCGGGCCTGGAGCCAGGCAGCTTTAATACACTAGCTTCATGCACGCAAATCATGTCCAATTTTCAGCATAGGATAAAGCATAGAAAAATGTAGCTCATAGATAACTCTCATGAAGATTCAAATTAAGATTGGCTTATCTCTAATGAAACCTCAACAGAAATCACTCTAATCATCTTTCATTTTCCACAGTATTTCAGGAATCCTGTTTTGCTATTAGCTCTGAAAGTCCTAATGTTATACATAAGAAAGGCACACGCTTCCCATCTAAGCCAATTACAAGCCATAAGAAATTATTTACATTAGGAACTTTTTGTTTAAAATACATGTATACTCTTTTTCAAACAGAAATACTAGTTTAATGCTGTATACATGCCACGTGGATTCTTATAGATGTAATAATTTTTAAAGAAAATACTTCGTGTCTGATTTGCTTGTCCTTTCAATGTTACTGCTCATGGTAGTTCAGATCTGTAGTCCTGGCACTTGGAATGATGAGACAAGAGAAGTGCCAAAATTCAAGGTAAGTATCATTCCCAGAGTTTGCCAAGGTAGCCAATATTGCATAGAGATGCATTATGTCACAGAATTTCCCCAATTTCCCCTTTTGAGTTATGACATTGTCCTTTCCTCAAGTGGGTGGAAAGTAGCATACACAGTCTATCCAGTTTTATGTTACAAACCCTGTACTTCCCTTTTCATTGAACAATCAGATAGTCACAAAGTTCTGTTGTTATTACTGCTGACATGTTCTAAGGAAGATAAAAAAGGTAATGGTTTGTTTGAATTTAAAAAATAGAGGAAAAATCATCTTTCAGTGACATCAATAAATTAAGCTCTTTCTCCTTCTTTCCCTCTTCCCCCTCCCCTATTCCAGAGGAGGAGCCCTCCTCCTCTACCCTCTGAACCTAACCTATCAAGTCTCATTAGGACTGCCTGGATCTGTGGTCTGGTAAGGCAGCCCCACCAGGGGGAAGTGATCAAACAGCAGGCAACAGAGTCCATGTCAGAGACAAACCCTGCTGCCTTACTAGGAAACCCACATAAAGACTGAGCTGCCTATTGGCTACTTTTGAGCAGGGGGTCTAGATACTCTCTATGCATGGTCCTTGGCTGGTGCATCAGTCTCTGCAGACTCTCTGGTCCCATATATTTTGGTTTTAATCATCTTGTAGAGTGCCTGTTGGCGCCATTTCGTACTACGTCCCCCTTCTTCCTTAATCTTCTCTGTCCTATGCTCAAAGTTTGGCTATGAATCTTAGGATCTGCTTCTATACCATGTGAGGTAGAGACTTCCAGAGGCCCTCTGTGAAAGGATCCTGTCCTGTTTCCTGTCTTCTCCTACTTCTGATATCTATTCAGTTTGTCATACTGAATGAGGATTAAGCAACTTCCCTAGGGTCCTCCTTGTTGTGTAGCTTCTTTAGGACTATAGACTTTGGTATGTTTATCCTATATTATATGGCTAATGTTTACTAATAAATGAGTGCATACCATGTTTGCGTTTCTGCTTCTGGGTTACGTCACCCAGGATGATCTTTTCTAGTTCCATCCAATTGCCTGCAAATTTCATGATTATCTTATTTTTAATTGCTGAGTGGTATTCTAGTATGTAAGTGTATCCATACTTTCTGTATTCATTTTTCTCAGTTGAGGGACATGTAGGTTGTTTCCAGATCCTGGCTATTACAAATAAAGTTGCTAGGAACATATTTGAGCAAATGTCCTTGTTGAATGGTGGAACATCTTTTGGGTATATGCCCTGGAGTGGTAGAGCTGGGTCTTAAAGTAGCACTATTCCTAATTTTTTGAGAAAGTGAAACATTGATTTCCATAGTGGTTGTAAAGTTTACATTCCTACCAGCAATTCGAGCATGTGTTGTCACTTGACTTTTTGATCTTAGCCGTTCTGATGGGTATAAGGTGGAATATGAGGGTTGTTTTGATTTGCATTTCCCTGATTACTATGGACATTGAGCATTTCTTTAAGTGTTTCTCCACAATTCAATATTCCTCTGTTGAGAATTCTTTGTTTTGCTCTGTGCCCCATTTTTAATTGCATTACTTGGTTTGTTGGTATTTACTTTTCCCATAAAAATACCAACAGAAATCTTTACAGACCTTTAAAAAAAAACAATTCTCAACTACATATGCTAAAACAAAACCCAGAATAGCTAAAACAACCCTGTACAATTACAGATCTTCTGGAAGTATCTCCATCCCTGATCGCAAGCTGTACTATAGAGCAACAGTAATAAAAACTGCATGATGCTGGCATAGAAACAGAATGGTGGATAAATGGAATCTAATAGAAGACCCAGAAATAAAACCACACACTTATGGACACCTGATTTTTGACAAAAAAAAAGTCAAAACCATACAATGGGGAAAAGATAGGATCTTCAACAAATGGTGCTGCTCTAACTGGATGTCTACATGTAGAAAAATGCAAATAGATGGATGTTTATCACTCTGCACAAAACTAAAGTCCGAGTGAATCAAAGACATCAACATAAAACCAGACAAAGTAAATCTGTTAGAAGAAGAAGTATGGAGGAGCCTTGAATATATTGGCACAGGACACAACTTCCTAAAAGAATAACAAACAGCACAGGCTCTAAGATCAACAATCAAAATGGGACGGACATCATGAAACTGATGATGAAACTTTCTATAAAGCAAAGGACACTGTCAACAGAACAGAATGACAGCCTACAGACTGGGAAAAGATCTTCACCAATCCTCCATCTGACAGAGGGCTAATATCCAGAATATATAAAGAACTCTTTTCTGTTTCTTAAGGACTGGCATTTTATAGGTAGTTGTAGAGTAAGGAATTATAAAACATGTTTCTTTTTATTAGATAAATTAACTGTACATGTTAATGGGATTATAGTATGAAATTTCAGCACGTAGATACTTTCATCCACTAATCAAATAAAGAGGATTATACAGTGTTTAGGGTTTTTATTTTTTAGAGTCTTTGAGAAGCCCATTTAGCTCTTCACAAGATGTTAGCTCACTACCACAAAAGGCATCTGAAAGACTCTACCTAGCAGTGTTTCAAAGCAGACACTAAGACTCATAACCAAACCCTCGGCAGAGTGCAGGGAATCATATGAAAGAAGGGAAGTTAGTATGATATGGAAAGGATAGGAGCTCTACAAGGAACAAATATATCTGGGCACAGGGTCTTTTCTGAGACTGACACTCAACCAAGGACCATCTATGGATATAACCTAGAACCTCTGCTCGGATGTGGCCTGTGGTAGCTCAGTAACCAAGTAGTTTTCCAAAGTAAGGGGAACACGGACTATTTCTAACAGGATCTCAAGGGCAGGCTGTTTGACACCCCCCCCCCCCCAGGGGAGGAGCAGTCTGTTAGGCCACAGAGGAGGACTTTGCAGCCAGCCCTGAAGATACCTGATAAAACAGGGTCAGATGAAAGGGGAGGAGGTCCTCCCCTATCAGGGGACTTGGAAAGGGGCAGGGAGGAGACCAGGGAGGGAGTGTGGGGTTGGGGAGGGAATGAGGGAGCGGGATACAGCTGGGACACAAAGTTAACAAAATGTAACTAAAAAGAAAAATAAAATAAAATAAATAAAAAAAAGAAGGTAAAAAAAAAAAAGTACAATCACTCACCATACTGTAGAACACAGGAAGAAACTCATTCCTTCTATCGAATGCTGTTTTGGTGCTTATTGTGTAAATTTTTGTAATACTCCTAAATACCTTTATACATGCTGCCTCTATGAATCACTATTTTATATTACATTCCAAATATAACATTATATATATATATATATACATACATGTATACATATATTCACAGAGCTCTTGTCCTCTCCATTTTGTCCATTTTGTTCTACCTCCCCCTTCTTTCTTAATATTCTCTGCATTATGAATAATATATATTTTATTGTATATTATATATTATAATAAATATAATAAATAGTATAATATAATATATATTTTATATATTATTATATAATATATATATATATATATATACACACACACACAGGGATATATATATGAGGAGAAATGAAGGATTCCTCTAAGGGAGAAAAAAAATAAATATATATATTTATATATAAAGATATAAAAATATAAAGATATATAAAATATAATGTACATATTATACATAATATACATATACATAATATACATATATATGCATTATATATATATGTATATATATATATATATATATATACAACAGAAGAAGACAATGCAGCCAGTCCTGATGAGACCTGAGAGGCTATGGTCAGATAGAAGGGAAGGAGGACCTCCCCTATCAGTGGACTGGGAGAGGGGCATAGGAGATAGATAGGGAGGAGAGTGGAACTGGAAGAAAAGAGGGAGGGGGCTACATCTGAGATACAAAGTAAATAAATTGCAATAAAAATACTCTACACTTGACAAGTGATATTTGTTTTTGCATATACACGAATCAGCATAGCTGATCCATGCAAGATGCAGTCTTCATATTCTTGTTACAGTATCTTTGCCACAGAAACGAAGAAAAGAGCTTGGAATATGGAAGAAGCTCGGTTAGAATGCCACTCTTTACCCCTGCCTGACAGTTTATTAAGCCATAGTTCTTTTATCCAAGAAATACATATTTCTTGATACATGCTACAAATTGAGCACTTGATCATCATACTATTCAGATAAAGTTTACTGGGAGGATTTAGTGGGAGGGAATGAGGGAGGAGGCTATGGCTGGGATACAAAGTACATAACCTGTGATTAATATAAAAAATAAAAATTATTTAAAAAAGATTATTAATGCAACACTCTACACAAACCACATTCCATGCATGGTAGCAACTGTGCCTTTATTATACAAAGAGATTTGTTCTTCTTGCAATCATCAATATAACCTAAAGCATTCTCAAAGTACCTTGCTTTAACTGATAAGCTACCGAGATGTGTGTCGGTATAATATATCATATTGGGCATAATATATCAAGACATATATAGTTACTCCTTTTAAGTCTATTCTGTCTTGTTGAACAATGAATCGCTACAATTATTTTTACCTCAAAAGTTTAGTTCTATATATTCCACGAGAGAGTGTCACTGTATGTTTAAAATTATTGAATTCAAGTTCAAAGAGCTTTTCTTATTGAATAATGTGTATCAACCATGACATTCTTATCTGAACATTTATGTCTTTTAGATAATTAATGATTTGGAGAATTAAAATTGTCTTGGCTTTGTTTGTGTTTGGAGCAAAACCTTAGTGAGAAGTGTCTCTTAAGGCATAGTGGTTTTGAGTTCTCTTATGCTCATCCCTAGACACACAGAGTATACTTTGATGATAAGCATAAACCCTGAGCCAAGGCCAAGACGATGTTACAGAATGGAAAGCACTTCCATTTGTTGAAATGAGCTACAGTACTTGCTGAAGTGCCATGTCAAACTATCATATAACACAACAGTTCTTACACCATAAAGCTCAACTGTAGTACTAACCTTTGCACTGGAAAGCTGTGGCCTTTTCTATGTGAATGCTCATAACAACTCTGAGACAGGCTATACTGTACTCTCAAATTCACTCTTGACTAAAGCAAGATTCCTCACCCAGGATCCCAAAACTAGTAGCCAGAAGAGCTCAAATCCACTACATAGGAAATCTTAACTACTACCTCGAATGCTCTCATTCTCAACAGGAAAATTGTGGTTGTTGAAATAGCTTGTAATCTCCCGGATTTATAACTGGGCCATTTAGAAAGAAAAGCATTGAACTAACATGAAGTAGACATCAATGGACAACTATTTGAGTGAAAGTGAAGTAAAACTCATAGGAATTATTAATATGCCAGTTTTGATATGACAAAAGTAGAGAAAATTTTACTTCTATTGATAGATTTATGTTGCTTTTATCCTTGTTTTTTAAATTTATTTAATATTTATTAATTATAGGTTATTCACTTTGTATCCCAGCTGTAGCCCCCTTGCTAGCCCCCTCCCAAACCGACCTTTCCTGATCTTCTATGCTCCTCCCTGAGTCCACTGATATAGAAGGTCCTCCTGTCCTCCTCCCCTTTCTTCTGACCCTAGACTATCAGGTCACATCAGGACTGGCTGCATTGTCTTCCTCTGTGGCCTGGTAAGGCTGCTCCCCCCTTAGGGGGAGGTGATCAAAGAGCCAGCCACTGAGTTCATGGGGGAGGGGCATAGGAGGAGAAGAGGGAGGGGGGATTGGGAAGGGACAAGGGAGTGAGCTACAGCTGAGAATACAATATGAATAAATTGTAAACATTAAAATAGATAGATAGATAGATAGATAGATAGATAGATAGATAGATAGATAGATAGATAGAT
>NW_026587216.1:6807379-6837427 GCF_907164565.1 Psammomys obesus
GATAGATAGATAGATAGATAGATAGATAGATAGATAGATAGATAGATGAATAAATAAATAAGGAAAAATATATAAACCATACCAGGTACTGGATGCTTTATTTGGTAGCATATGGTTTCAAGTTGAGGCATCGTATGCCAACAAAATTAAGTTTTCTGGTGGCATTCCAAAGGCCTTTAGTATCACTTATTTCTCTCCATATTCTCTCCTCTACTTTCTTTCCTTCCCCCACCATAACAACTCCAGCTAATCCTCAGGTACTGATTTTACCTTTAACCTTTAAAACACTGTATTTTATTTTTCTTCCTTAGAAGAGTCCCTCCTTTCTCCTCTTCCCTTTCTAGCTACCTAATTAGTAGCATCCTAAAGGAAACACATGTAAAACATTAAACTTGGCATCTACACATGAGAGAAAACATGCAACATTTATCTTTCTTGGTCTGGGTAAACACACTCAAGATGGTTATTTTTAGCTCACCCATTTCTTATAAATTTCATATTTTCAGTTTCCTACTTCAGTTATAATGGTTTTCATGAGGTATCCATAGCATCTGTGATTTCATGTATGCAACAACTATACGATGTTTATAGGACAGAATTTCACAACATACCTTCACATCATGAGGTTAGCTTTGCTCTTCTCTTGTGATGTGCCCAAAGCCTTGGAGAGAGGCAAGATTGGATGAACATGATTGATGTATGCCTGTGAATTCACTGTCACTTACTCTCAGTACTTTGTATTAGCCATTTACCTCTGCAACAAAAAGCTTTTCTAAACAAGAAAAAGAGCTATAATAATAGCAATTTAAAACAAGGAAATCATGTTATTTGCCGGCAAATGATGGGAACTAAAAAAGATCATCCTGAGTGAGATATCGCAGAACCAGAAAGACACACATGGTATATACTCATTTATAAGTGGATATTAGACATATAACATAGGACAAACATACTAAAATCTGTATACCTAAAGAAGCTAAGCAAGAAGGAGGACCATGGGTAAGATAATCAATCTTTACTCAGAAAGGAAAATGGAATGGGCACTGGAAGAAGGAGAAAACAGAAAACAGGACAGAAGCCTACCACAAGGGCCTATGAAAGACTCTAGCCAGCAAGGTATCAAAACAGATGCTGAGCCAAATAGTCAAACTTTAGGCATAGATCAGGGAATCTTATGGAAGAAAGAAGAGATAGAAAGACCTGGAAGGGACAGGAGCTCCACAAGGAGAGCAACATAACCAAAAATCTCGGCTTAGGTGTCTTTTCTGAGACTGATATTCTAACCAACCTTGCATGGAGATAACCTAGAACCCCTGCACAGATGTAGCCCATGGCAGCTTAGTCTCCAAGTGTATTCCCTAGTAAGTAAAACAGGGACTGTCTCTGACATGAACTCAATGGCTGGCTCTTTGATTACCTCCCTCTGAGGGGGGAGCAGTCTCACCAGGCCACAGAGGAATATAATACAGCCAGTCCTGATAAGACCTGATAGGCTAGGGTCAGATGGAAGGGGAGGAGGACCTCCCCTATCAATATGGAATATACCTTTTGAATTGGTGGTCAATGGTATCACATAGATGCCATAAACACCCCTCAAATATTATAGGTTATCACTAATGTTATTGGTTGTACTCCACATCTTGATAGTAAGAACTCATTGCTGAAGACATGGATATTTACATCATAGAACACAGAGAAACTTTCCTGGTACTTATCTCGAAGTTTTATCCCTACCAGAATCATAGTGATGGAAGGGGCTATACATTAGTACTGGAGAAAAAGTAATTACCAATATCTCCTAGCTACACAACGTGCAACCTACATTGAACCTGCTTAAACAATATCCGCACTCCTGCAGCAGAGGCACAGATGTAAGGGTAGTAAAAAAAACCACATTTTTATCAGATTTAAGAATCACTCTATGAGATGGAATCCTTTCTTAACACTGTTAGTGATGCCAAGAACCTGTGACTAAGTAAGTCGTTGTGGGCACTAAAGGAAAACTTAATGAGCATAACAATAAGTTATAAGCATCACTCAGTGCTCATCACAGATTTCTTTTCTTGTATAGATTGTAGCAACACAACACTCCATAGATAGCATGTATAGAGTAAAGAGACTTTGGAGCACTCATCCCTAAACAGACGTTTTTATCAAACCTCTCAAGGCTCAGGAGTCTGTGGAGAAGAGGAAATAGAAAGGTTGTAAGAGATTGAAGTAGTAGATGACCTCAATGAAACCTCATTTTTCAGACACAACAAAGCAAAGTCACACAGGTACTCACACTGTCTAAGACAGCACGCACAAAACCTGCGTAGGATCAAACCCTAGATACAATTACTACGTGAAGGGGTCCACCACTACTCATTGAAACTATTCACAGTAGATAATTTCTGGGAAAGGAAACGTTTTTTTCAAAAAAAAAAATATATGATACTGGCTATATTAAATACACACGAGTACAGGCCTCACGTCCAAGAGTAGCTGGCCAACACAAATTTGACTCCATGTTTATTTTATGTATTTATTATTAATAGAGAGAAATGGCATATGAAATTGTATAGATGATGAGGTGAAGGAGGAAATAAGAAGAGTTGGGGCAGGGAAAGAATATGATAAAAATATATTGAATGCTGCTTTTGGATCACTTCCCCTTTGGCAGGGCTACCTTGCGTGCATCAGTGGATGAGGATATGCTCAGTCCTATTGTGACTTGATGTGCCAGGAGGATTGATATGGGGGGAGAAAGCTGGCCTTTTCTAGGGTAAAAGGGAGAGGGGAAGGAGGAGGGAGGGGGACAGGGGATTGGGAAGAGAGGAAGGAGATGGCACCCTTGAGAAGTAAAGTAAATGAATCTAAATAAAATAAAAATTCAAAAAGAAATTCCCAAAGAATAAACCAAAAATGTTATTTAAAAATATATCAGTAGGCAGGGTGGTGGGAGGCCTGAGGCTCAACTCCTTTAGAGTTACTATTAACATTCTGTGGCTATTAGGTGAGGGGGAGTCAAATTTCTTTGGTAGCTGACCTCAGGACAGCTCTCTCAGCATCAGTGAACAGCCCCACAGCCGTGTACATATGAGCAACATTAATTGGACTCATAGCTATTCTTGATTGTCAGTTTGACATTTGAAACTGACTAAAACCCAAAAGTGTGGAATACCTGTGAGAAATTTTGCTTAATTTGAAGTAGGAAAATCCACTTCTAATCTGGAACTTTCAGATGAGAAGACACACCTTTAATTTGGATCTTTGAGGTGGGAGGACACACCATTTTTAAATTTTATTTTATTTTTATTAATTACAATTTATTCACTTTGTATGCCAGCTGTAGTCCCATCCTCATCCCCTCTGAATCCCACCCTTCCTCCCTCTTCTTCTATGCTCCTCCCCCACTCCAATGGTAGGCAAGGTCCTCCTCCCTTTCCATCTGACCCTAGCCTATCAGGTCTCATCAGGACTGGCTGCATTGCCTTCCTCTGTGGACTGGTAAGGCAGCTCTCCCCTCAGGGGGAGATGATCAAAGAGCCAGCCCATGAGTTCATGTCAGAGACAGTCCCTGTTCCCCTTACTAGGAAACCCTCTTGGAGACTGAGCTGTTATGGGCTACATCTGAGCAGGGGTTCTAGGTTACCCCCATGCATGGTCCTTGTTTGCAGTATCCATGTCACAAAAGACCCCTGTGCTCAGATTTTTTGGTTCTGTTGCTCTCCTTGTGGAGCTCCTGTTCCCTCCAGGTCTTTTATCTTCCCTTTCTTTCATAAGATTCCATGCACTCTGTCCCAAGTTTGGCTATGAGTTACAGTATATGTTTTGATTCCCTGCAGAGGAGAGTCTTTCAGAGGTCCTCTGTGGTAGGCTCAATCTTCATTCAGAAAGGCAAATGGGATGGACATGGGAAACGGGAGAAAACAGGGAACAGGACAAGAGAACACACCTTTAATCCAAATCCTTTGAGGTAGAAAGTCCCACCTCTAATTTCAATCTTGCTTTCTGGTGGAAGCCTGTATAACTGATTCTCAACCTTACTAATGCTGTGAGCTTTTGATATAGTTCTTCCTGTTGTGATGATCCAACCACCAACTTATTTTCACTGCTAGTTCGTAACTCTAACATTGCTACTGTTGTGAATTGCAATGCAAACAATCTGTGCTTTCTGATGGATTTAGGTGACCATTGTGAAAGAGTTTGATTTTCAAAGGGTTCAAGACTCAAAGGTAGAGAACCACTGTTATGTAAGGTTATGGAAGAAGAAAGTTTTTGCTCTTTATCTGCTTGCTTTCATATTGTTAGCAAGTCCATAAATTCACTGGCATTAGAACATACATTTTGGGATTCCAGTGTCTAATTAAGACTAGCTGAAGCATCCAGCTTTGTGTATTAAATAATTACTGGATTCTTTGACCTTCCTTTCTTAGGCAGACATAGTCGAAGTGGCTGGCTACATCACAGCCTATAAACCATTCTAATACATCCCCCAAACATAGAACTTTACATCCCTATTGCAGCCCCCTTCCTCCTCTACTCTAGAGCACCCTGACTAATAAAATATATATATATATATATATATATATATATATATATATATATATATTTTTTTTTTCTTTTTAAAAATCACCTACACCTGAGAGGGAACAACCTTACCAGGCCACAGAGGAAGACAAGAAGACAATGCAGTCACTCCTGATGAGACCTAATAGACTAGGATCAGAAGGAAGGAAAAGAAAACCTCCCCTATCAGTGAACTTGGGGAGGGGCACGGGTGGAGAAGGGAGAGAAAGGGAGGAATTTGGAGGGGAGTAGGGAGAGAGCTACACTAGGGATACAAAGTGAATAAAGTGTAATTAATAAAAATTTAAACAAAAAGAATATGTGAAGCTGGTAGGAACATACATTGGGGGTGAAAATCAAGGTGAGTTCGAAGGAGGAAGTCAGGGAGGATGGATATGATTAAATGCATTGTTTGCCTCCATGAATTTTCAAATAATTAATATCCTTACTCATCCTTCCACTTCTATAAAAGTCCAATTTTATTTTCATCATGTTGCCAAATATCGTCTTGCTTTCTTAGCTGCTAGATTATCTCTCATAACCTTGATAGTATGAATGTGTTTCTTTTAGTTGCAGGGTTATTTTTTTAACTTTATCATACAGGATAATCCTGTCCAGTTTATTAATGTGCTTGGTCTTTTCTTCTATTCTTGTTTTTCAAAGATTTACATTGGAGTTTTAAGTGTGTGTGTGTCTCTGTGTGTGTATGTATGTGAAGACAACAGAAGAAGGCATTGAATACCCTGAAGCCAGATCTACTGATAGGTGTGAGCTCTCCACCGTAGTTGATAGGAACCGAATTCAATGCCTCAGCAAAAAAAGTATGTGCTCCTAAGTTCTGAGCTTTCCCTCCAGCCCCTTTTCTAGTCTATAGAAGAATAAATGGAGGTCATCTCTGGTTCAAGCTGGAGATCTGGTCCGGGTAGGCATCTGAGAGAATGTGGTGGTGACTCTATCTGAGACTCCTAGCAGCAGTGGGTATGAAGACTAAAGTGGCCACCTCCTATAGCCAAACAGGACTTCCTGTGGAGAGAGGAGGACACCTAACCCACCCACAAAACCTTTAACCCAAAATTTAACCTGCCTACGAGGTGCATAGGAATAAAGATGAAGCAGAGATTGAGGGAAGGGCTAAATAATGAGGCCCACCTCATAGGAGAGAGCCAACCCCTAATGTTATTAACGATGCTCTGCTACGCTTTCAGACAGAAGACTAGCATGACTACCATCTGAGAGGCTTCACCCAGCGGCTGATCAAAACACATGCAGAGACTCACAGTGAAACATTAGGCGGAGCTTTGGGAGTCTTGTGGAAGAATTGGGGGAAGGTTAGGGGACCCAGAAGATCTTCACAAGAAGAACAACAGAGTCAACTAATCGAGGACCATGCTGGATCGCAGAGACTGATCCCCTGATCCACCAATCAAAGAGCACACATGGACTGGACCTAGGCCCCCTACACATATGTAAACTGGTGGACATCTTGATCTTTATGTGGGTACCCTAGCAAGTGGAGTGGGGGCTGTTTCTGACATAGACTCTGTTGCCTGCCTTTAGATAACTTTCCCCCTGGCTGGGCTGCCTTACTGGGTTTCAAAGGAAGAGGGTAAGCTTAGTCCTGATGTGACTTGATGTGTTTGGGCAGGTTGGTAATGGGGAGCTTGCCTTATTTCTGAAAAGCAGGGGAAGGGAGAAAAGGGAAGAGTGTAGAACTGGGAGAAGAGAAGGGAGGTGGCTGCAATAAGAATGTAAAGTTAATAAATGAGTGCATTTTAAAAAAGGAAGAAAGAAAACCCTTTATTATTCCTTCATACCTTAAGTTATCATTCCTTTACCTCTAAAACATGCACATAACAAGGGAATCTTGAGTGAATATGATCTTCTAAAGAGAGTTTCCAGAAAACCTAATGAGGAGTTACTTGTTAAATTATCTAAAAAGTAACGGGACGCAATATGTCTACCTTCTCTTTTTGTTCCCTCTGACTGTGTTTTCATGCCCATCTCACACTTGAATTAGAGCAAAGAAAAATGTACGTTCTGCATGATAGTTTGTAATTGCCCGACTCTTGCTCTCCCAGAGTTGAGCCATGAACAGATTAATCTTCAAAGTGACTCCATTCAGAAAGTATTTTAAGACCCCTAAATATATTGATGACAAGTGGATCCTCTTATCTATTAAGCACCTTTATATCACACACAGCGACAAGAACCTCCATTTAAAAGTATTTAACAGGGAGTCAAATATCACAAAACAAATAGAGTATCACTTTCAAGGATTAAACCGTTACAATGCAAGCTCAGGTAAACCTGATTTACTACCATAAGACTCATTCTGAAAGCTTTTACAGGACACTTACATATTTTTCTAAATGAAAATGCCCAGGACGATGACATATGCTTAATGTTCTCCTGAACTCAGAGCCAAGCTACACAGCTAGAAATATATGTCTTCATGACCACATAGCTTCCTAGGCTGAAAAGACATGCTCATACTTAATCCCTCTTCCTGCTAGAAAAGAAGAAACCTGATTTTTATAGTCTCACATGAATTATTCTGTTATATTTCCAGGGGTTAGAGGTGGGGGTGGTGTAGGACTTATTTCTCTTTAAGGAGCTAAGCACTGTGAGTTTGACCATACTCCAATGAGTATATGAACAACCCGAGTTTGTCTTGGTGTTTTCTTTTATTTGGGGGTGGGGGATGCCAAAAAACAAAACAAAACAAAAGTATACAAAAGTACTTGTATAACATCAAGTACTTCTAAACTAATCAAATATACTTAAATTAATAAACTCTTTAAAGTGTACTGAACATATATTGAGAGAATACCATACTGAAATAAGACATTGGATTACTTGATTTGTAGCTTTTTAACTTCTTCAGTTCTTTACATACTCTGGATATTAAGTCTCTGTCAGATATAAGGTTGGTGAATATCCTTTCCCAATCTGTAGCCTGTCGTTTTGTTCTGATGACACTGTACTTTGCTTTACAGAAGCTTTTCAGTTTCATAAGGTCACATTTATTGATTGTTGCTCTTAGAGCCTGTGCTGTTGTTGTTCTGTTCAGGAAGTTGTCTCCTGTGCCAATGAATTAAAAGTTCTTCCCCACTTTTTCTGGTTTTATGTTGAGGTCTTTGATCCACTTGGACTTTAGTTTTGTGCAGTGTGATGAACATTGATCTATTTGAAATTTTTTACATGTAGACATCCAGTTAGAACAGCACCATTTGTTGAAGATGCTGTCTTTTTTCCGTTGTATGGTTTTGACTTCTTTGTCAAAATCAAGTATCTGTAGATATGTGGGTTTATTTCTTGGTCTTCTATTTGATTCCATTGATCCACCAGCCTGTTTCTATGCCAGTACCATGCCGTTTTTATTATTATTGCTCTGTAGTACAGTTTGAGATCAGGGATGGAGATACAGCCAGACAATCTGTTGTAAGGGATCATTTTTTAGCAATTCTGGGTTTGGGAATAGGGACTGTTTCTGACATGAACTCAATGGCTGGTTCTTTGATCATCTTCCCCTGATAAGCAGTCATATCAGGTCACAGAGAAAGACAATGAAGCTGGTCCTGGTGAGACATGATAGGCTAGGATCAGATAGAAGGGGAGGAGGATCTTGCCTAACAGTGGACTCCGGAGGGCAAAGGAGGAGAAGAAGGGGAGGAAGGTGGGATTGGAAGGGAGAGAGGGAGGGAGCTACAGCTGGAATACAAAGTGAACAAACTCTAATCAGTGAAAAATAAATTAATTAAAAGAAGAAGAAAGATAATGCAGCCAGCCTTGATGAGACCTGGTAGGCTAGGGTCAGATGGAAGGGGAGGAGGTCCTCCCCTATCAGGAGACTAAGGAACAGGCATAGGGGAAGAAGACGACGGAATGAGGGTAGAAGTAGGAGGAGATGAGGGAGGGGGCTACAGTGGGGATACAAACTGAATAAATTGAAATAAATAAATAAACAAAACATTTTTTTAAAGAGAATGCATCATTTCCCCTAAAATAAAAGCAGAATTTTTAAAATGTCTACTACTTGAACTTTTTATTTGAACTGAGGTGGTAATGTCAACTAATTGATAGCTTCTTAATAAAACGTTTGCTGTGCATTCTGTAAAGAAGTTCTGCTGCTGCCTATACTAGTCTGATGAGTAATTTGGAATTTTGATGTGTTTAATTCTAAAAATCAGATGTCAAGCTATGACTCTGAGAGGACTGCTAATGTTGAATACATGACAGCCAAGAATATAAATTAATATTTAACAAACAAGAATACTTTGAATATCAATATAAACAAACTTTTTAGTATTTCTCCATCCTTTGGTAATTATATTTTTCTTTCTTCTTTTTAAAGTCAATATCCTAGTTTTATTCATCTTCACTCAGAGAATATTTTCTACATTTATATCCATTGTTACAATATTTTGCCAATGCTGTCGAATAAATATTGCTTTTTCTTTTCCTATTTCAATAAAAATATATGGGGAACCAGGACCTAGAGTCTCTTTCTCCTTCCTCAGCACAGTAATACATGCCGGTTATAGTCACAAACTAGAACTACAAACATGATGGTCCTTTATTCGTACCAAGACCATAATTAATATCTTCACTCCCAGCAACATTCCTTCTGGATTCCATAAGAGAGCTGAGGATGCTTCTCACCTGACTGGATTCTGTTTAGCTCCCTAGAGTCAACTTCCGTTCATTTCATAGTTGCTACTCTTAGAATTACAAATGCTTTTGCCTCTGCCACTGCCAGATCCTGTCCCACAGCAGCACTCACTCTGCTAAAAGATGTTTCCTCTTCATTCTATGACACAGCAGACCATCCTCCAAGATGTCTTTCTTAGATTCCTAGAACAGCCTGATCTTTGCAACCAGTAAATCTGCATGTACTCCTCTTTTTTTAATAATATGACAAAAACTTGAGCAGTATCTGTACATATGACAAAAAAGTAGAGGAAAAATATCTATGGGGAAAGATTGTAAGGTAGAAATGCAAAAAGAGCACAGAAGTTATATACTCAAAGTACTTTATAAACTATATAAAAATATCCTTATGAAGCCCAGCACCATAAGCAATGAATATAAACCAATAAAAAGAAATGTACTACCAAGAAATAATTGTTATAAAAACAAAAGGAATAAGTAAATAAGTATAAATATCTTTAAAGGCATATATTATTTAAAAGATAAATATTGGTTATCACATATATGAAAAATGTTGGCAAGACTGTTAAGAAGTCATTTACTCTTAAAAGAAACATCATATAACATCCAGAAAATGAATAGTTAATTTATAAAGCAATCTCTATATCCTAGAAGAGTGAGCTTGATTGTTCCACTATCTATTTTCTCCACGGGGCCAAATTTACAATTGGCAGAGTTAAGCAGCTTTCACAGGAGCATGTGGTTGGTTGATCTATGTTCTCTGAATTTCACCTTGGAAGCCATTTACAAAAGTAAAGTCACCGGGTTCTAATTGATTCGCAGTTATCCTGGAACCTTAAAGTTCATGAAGCTAGCCTTTTCTGCTCACAGTGAATCAAATGTAAAGTGAAATTTATTTCCTCGAAGTTTTTTTTTTGTTTTGTTTTGTTTTTGTAAAGACAATATTAAATAGAAAGTTTTGTTTATGGAGACTAGCATAGCATTTTAACTAGATTAAAATATTTTAAAGGATATAGCTAGTCATCAAAAAATAATCTTTCTCTTTCTCAAGCTTCTCTTCCTATTGTAATATATCCCAGAATAAAAGAACGAAAGGACATGTAGGAAACCTTGTAACTCAGAATAATAAACAAATATCAATAACGTTTGACTTGTTTTCCAAAGGATTTTTCTAATAGAAGGTATAGAATAACTTTGGCTAGCATTATAACACAATATCAGTAACCTCAGAATTGGAAACTTTAGATTGTGGTTTAAATACTTTGTACATGTAAAAGTTTGAAAGACTACTTGGAAATAAAACACTACATTTGGCATGAAAAATTCAACTAAATAATGCACATCTCTATGACTATTTTTACTAAATGCAGAATTTAACAGAACTTATGTGAATCTAAATAGAAATTTCCAGTTTTGTTTCTTCAGCTTCGTGAGCTGTCGAATTTCATCACTATCATAGCCCGACCTGATGCAATATTTTTTGTTCATCCCAGAACTCATTTTTTTCAATACACTACATATAATCTGTTTATTACTTCCTCACTGTCCTAGCTCAAAAATCTTAACACAGGGTCAATCATAAAAAGCACATGAAAATAATTATTTCATGGATAGCTGATTAGAAAATTTATCATATATTTTCCCACAGACTGAGGTCATGCGGAAGTTGGCTATTCAAACTGCAAAACATAGTTTTATCTTTTGATTCAGAGGATGAGACAAAAAAAGTGCTATGAGGTTAAGGCTCACCTGGGATCTTGCCTTAAAAATATGTGCACAAATAATAAAGTTGAGAATAGCCATAGGTCGGTATCCTGTTGGTTACTCTGTATAACTTCCTTAGAAATTACACTTTAAAAGTTCTAATTTATTCAGTGGGGTGGTACTGAGGCAGCATAATATTTATCCATAGTTGATTAATAAAAAGAGCTTAAACTTGGTCACTTTATTGCATGTTTTCTATAATAAAGTATTTCTGCAGATGGCAAATCAAATATTTATTCTGAGTATAGCCCAGTTTTATTGTTTTTTAAGCAGGAGGGATTCAGCATTATGTAGCAGAATTACTGTGGGTAATTACTGTGGGTGCCATACTGAGTGGCACCCACCAATGAAATATATAGGACTGGATCGCCCTAGGGAAGGCAGTGCACACTGGCAGGCTTGGTGTCCTCTTCACAGGAATGCCAAAGGAGCTTCTTACAACAGAAGTTTAATAGCTGGGGACATCTCAGTCTTGACAGTCTAAAGAGAGTGGCTGCTAATCTGTTTGTAACATCCACACTCAGGGGCAAAAAAATAAGTATTTCTTCTTAAGCATGGGATAAGTATGAACTGTCTAAAATTTTTGGAGTCTTCTATGTGTCTGAAAGTCAGAGAAGAAAGAAAGCAAACAGCAATGGATAAAATGTTGGTTTGAGTTTTTCTTTTCTTCCTCCCCTACCGATCGCCCCCCCCCCCGAGTCCTGAACCAAAATACGTGATTAAAGTGGAAAGTAGTTTTCAGGGCCAATCAATTCAGCAGTTATATCTTATTAAAATGGCTATATATGTGCTGTGAAAAATTTACATGCGAATTTTAACGAACATTTTGCATCTATATGTTCGCAGGGGTTATGCTAATTGTACTAAGAATAGCCTCCATGTTTTTCTTTTCTTCTCTTTCTTTTTCTTTTTTCTTTCTTTCTTTTCTTTTCTGTAAACGAAATTATAAAAGAATTCTTGTTAAGGAGGCTGATACTTCAGATCTAAAATTGAATCTGCTCATTAGCTCTACATTATTCAGGACTATAAAAAGGAGACGTTTTAACAATCCTAGGCTCAATTAGGCATCAACTGCTACCCTGGCAGAAACCTGGCATGCATCTCGTTGTCAGGAAGTTTAGATGACGTTATTTACAGTTTGATCCTCAGGGAGTGCCCTTAAAAAAAAAAAAAGTCTGGTTGCCATCATAACTTACGTACTACCCTCATAATTCTCCGCCTGACAGCTCAATTGTACATCCCTCATTTAATTAGATGGCAATACACTGCTACTTGAATGGCACCCACTCACTACTCTGCTTTCAAGAAACACGGCAGTGAGTGTATATTTGTGAAATCGTGCTATTGAAGCATCAACTCTTCCAAGATGAACACTGATAAAGGCACAGCAGATAGCTGAATAGCTCTAAAACTCTAATTGAAACATGACACTTTCTATCCAATTGTTAAACTTGAAGTTACCTCTATTGTAATTATTATATTGTTGCTTTTAATATTATCCATTATTTCACCTGAATACTTGAGTTTCTTTCATGGAAATTGTCCTTTTGTTTGCCATAACAAACAAAAAGCCCTAACTGCCCCTTTACACCATATGATATTTCTTCTTTTGTATACTGTGTAAACTAAAATCAAGAGGATATTTAAATGTTGGTTAAACACCGCCAATTATATATGCGCCAAAAGATATTTGAGAAAAGCTGGAGCTGAATACAATTCTGTCATCAGATTTTATAGTAGAGTCAAACACAGGGTTAAATTTTAGAAACTAGTTAAATTATTTCTATTTGTGCAGATTTTACTTATTGTTCCTTTTCTTTTAGTCTTACTTTTTAGTTCATTAGATGCAGTAATATCTCACTTGTCTGTGACAATTTCCATTAATATCTCAAAGGAAGCTATTAAGTTTCATTACAAGGAAAGATTATAGACGCACTGTGTACAGGATCCCAGTGAAGATAAAGACAATAGTCACATTTTCATTTCTTTCTTTGTTCTTCACATGCAAATCAATAGAGAAAGTCTTTTTAGTCTGCTTTTCTCCATTTATACTTCAAACCATTGGCAAAGGAGAAAACTACACAGCTAAATAAATTCTAGTGTTTAGATTGTTTCATTTTCAAAAAGCAGAAAAGAAACGTGTCTGCTTTCAGAAATTTTCCGTGCCTATTATGCTCAAAATCCCATTGTCATGAAATTTAGTAAAGCTATGTGAGTTTCCCCATTTACATAAGTTATTCGTAAGAATTAACTCTAAGCCATAATGAAGCTAATTAGTGGTTGCTACAGTGAGGCTTTATAAAGTATTCATTATTACCAACAATAATCCATCATTCCATCAAAATACTTAAAACATTAACTCCTAGACAATTATCTAAGCATTCCCATGGAAATTGTGTTTGAGTAAAATTCGGCCAATTTCCCATGAAGTAAACTCTTTATGGGTTTTTCATCTAAAATGATCCATTAAATATAATTAAATTGATAAGCCTATCATTATCTTTTTCTATTAAAATGTTGATAATTAAATATTAATATAAAATAAATAAATTTCTGCTCTCAAAATTAAAATGAAGAATAAACATAGGTCAGACCCCTACTGTCTTTCCGTAATTCTTAATTTATCTGAAATATTATTTCATTCTGCAATTCTAGATGAACTGATATAGATAAAGATTTAATTGATATAACTGATTACCCCTCTGGCTAATCAATCAATCAATAGATTTGATTATTAAAAATCAGTAACTGGTGGAAAGAAAATGCTTTTGTTAAACAGCCAACAGTACTGAGAAGTACTCCAACATGTGGTATTTTGCCTAGGAAATAAATGTTAGTGCAACTCTATGCTTAGAATCTAAAACATTCTAAAGTAAACTGATCCTAACACTTAGAAGTCTGCAAGTAGATGGTTTACTTTCTGTCTCAAAATAGTCAGTTCAGTGGAAGAGGCTTCCCCTGTCTCCACAATCTCTCCAGCATGTCTTGTCACTTGAGGTTTTGATCTTGGCCATTCTGATGGGTGTAAGGAGAAATCTCAAGGTCGTTTTGATTTGCATCTCCCTGATGGCTACTGACATTGAGCATTTCTTTAAGTGTTTCTCTGCTTTTTGATATTCCTCTATTGAGAATTTTCTGTTTAGCTCTGTTCACCATTTTTTAATTGGATTACTTGATTTGTTGCTTTTCAACTTCTTTAGTTCTTTACATATACTGAATATTAGCCCTCTGTCAGATAAAGGGTTGGTGAAGATTCTTTCCCAATCTGTAGGCAGTCGTTTTGTTTTGAAGACGGTGTCCTTTACTTTACAGAAGCTTTTCAGTTTCAGAAGGTCCCATTTAATTGATTGTTCCTCTTAGAGCCTGTGCTGTTGGCCTCCCACAGAGGGCCTCTGAAAGGCTCTGCCCTGCAGACTATCAAAGCAGATGCTGAGACTTATGGCCAAACTTTGGACAGAATGCAGGGAATCTTATGAAAGAAGTTTGAAATATTAGAGCTGGAGAGAGGACAGGAGGTCCACAAGGAGAGCAACAGAACTAAAAAATTTGAGCACAGGGGTCTTTCCTGAGACTCATACTCCAACCAAGGACCATGCATGGAGATAGCCTAGAACCCCTGCACAGATGTAGCCCATGGCAGTTCAGTGTCCAAGTGGGTTTTATAGTAATGGGAACAGGGACTGCTTCTGACATGAACTGATTCTTCTGTTGAGGGATATCAATATTGTTTCAAATTTCTAGTTATTATGAATAGAGCAGCAATAAACATGGTTGAGCAAGTGTCATTGTGGTAGGATGAAGTGTCCTCTAGATTTATGTCCAAGGGTGTTATAGCTTGATCTTCAAGTAGATTGATTTTCCATCTTCCTGAAGAACCACCTCAGTGATTTGCATAGTGGCTATCCAAGTATTTATTCAAACCAGAAATAGATGAGTGTTCCCCTTACTTCATATCCTCACCAGCATGAACAGTCACTTGGTAATTTTTTGATCTTACTCATTCTGACAGATATAAGATGAAATCTCAAAGTATTTTTGAGTTACATTTCTCTACTAGATAAGGATGTTGAAAAAGAAGGGGGATGAAAGGGACCTCAAAGGGACAGGAGCCACACAAGGAGACCAATAAAGCAGAAAAAGGAAGGGTCTAGGAGGGGGGACTCTAGAAGACTTATGCATCAACCAAAGACCATACATAGACAGGACACAGACCCCCTCCTCCCTGCACAGATGTAGCCCATAGACAGCTCAATCTCCATGTGGGTTCCCTAGGAAGAAGAGAAGAGAAAGTCTCTGACATGAACTCCGTTGCCTGCTCCTTGATCACTTCTCGCTGGTCCGGTGACCTGACTTAGCCAGCCCACAGAAGAAAAGGATCTAGGCAGTCCTGATGGGACCTGATAGGCTGGGAGCAGAGAGTAGGGGAGGAGGAATTTCTCTACCAGTAGACTAAGGAAGAGGATTAGGGGAATAAGAGAGACTCCTGGGAAGAGATGAATGATGGGGGCTACAACTGTGATACAAAGTGAAAATGTGTACATAACAACAACAATAATAAAATTAATAATAAGAATGAAAAAGAAACACCAATAATGGAAGTGGAGCATGTGGAACATTTCTTTAGGAGTTTCTCAGTTTAGTTTCCCTTTCTGAGAATTCTGTTTATATCTGCTCCCCATTTTTAATTGAGTTATTGCTTGCCTAATATCTACTTTTGAATTATTTTTTTTAAATTCTTTATTAATTACACTTTATTCACTTTGTATCCCTCCTGTGGTTCCCTCCCTCCTTCAGTCCCCAATCCCTTCCTTCTTCCACCCTCTGCATGCATGCCCCTCCCCAAGTCCACTGATAGGGGAGGTCTTCTTTTCTTTCCTTCTGATCCTAGTCAATTAGGTCTCATCAGGAGTGGCTGCGTTGTCTTCTTCTGTGGCCTGGTAATGCTGCTTCCCCTTCAGGGGGAGGTAATTAAAGAGCAGGCCAATCAGTTCATGTCAGAGACAGTCCCTGTTCTTATTACAGTGGAACCCACTTGGATACTGAACTGCCATGGGGCTACATCTATGCATGGGTCTTAAGTTATCTCCATGCATAGTCCTTGGTTGGAGTATCTGTCTCAGGAAAGACCCCTGTGCTGAGCTTTTGAATTCTTTTTAATTTTTTATTTTTTAAATAATTTATTCACTTTATATTCTGGTGTAGACCCATCCTTCATCTCCTGCCAGTCTCACCCTCCATTCCTCTTCTTCCCCCATCTCCCTCCCTTAGTCTACTGTAAGGGAAAGTCTTCCACTCCTCCCATCTGACCTAGCCTATCAAGTTTCATCAGGACTTCCTGGGTCCTCATCCTCTGTGACCTGGCAAGACTGCCCCACTAGAGGGAGGTGATAAAAGAACAGGCATGAGAGTTAATGTCAGAGACAGCTCCTGCTCCCCTTACTGGAAAAACCACATGGAGACTGAGTCTCCAATGGGCTACCTCTGAACAGGAGATCTAGGTCCTCAATAAATTAAGCAAGAACAAACTAAATAATCTAATTTTAAAATGGGGTACAGAGCTAAACATAAAATTCTCAACAGAGGAATATTGAACAGCAGAAAAACACTTTAAAATGTTCAACAGCCTTAGTCATCAGGGAAATTCAAATCCAAATGATTCTGAGATTCCATCTTATACCCGTCAGAAGGGCTAAGATGAAAACCTCGAGTGACAACACATGCTAAAGAGGATGTGGAGAAACGGGAATCCTCCTCCATTGTAAACTTGTACAACCACTTTGGAAATCAAACTGGTGCTTTCTCAGAAAATTGGGAATAGTGCATCCCAAGACCATGCTATACTCCTCCTGGGCATATACCCATACAAAGACATTTGCTCAACTATGTTCATACCAGGTTTATTTATGACACTATGATACATTTGAAGTCATAATATATTTTGAAGATTAGCCCAATATCTGATGTCTATTTAGTAAAAGTATTCTTCTGTTCTATAGGCAGCTATTTGGTTCACATGACTGTATCTGTTGCCATAGAGAAGTTTTCAGTTCACAAGGGTCTACTAATTAACTGTTAATCTGAGTGCCTGTGCTGTTCTGTTCAGAAAACTTTTTCTTGTGCCAGTGAGTCCAAAGCTATTCCCTACTTTCTCTTGTATCAGGTTCAGTGAATCTATCTTTATGTTCATGTCATTAATCCAATAGGAGTACAGTTTTGTACAGAGTGATAAGTATTTCAATACTTCTACAGGTAAACATCACTTTGACCAGGGTCATTGGCTGAAAATACTGTCTTATTTTTTTTTAAACACTGTGCAATCATCAATTCTTTACCAAAAATAAGGTGTCCATTTGTATAAGGATTTGTGCTTGGGTCTTCAATTTGATTCCATCCATCAAAGTGTCTGTTTTGTGAGAGTAGCAGGTTATTTTTACTATAGTTCTGTAGCACACTTTCATGTTAGGGATACTGATATCTCCAGCAGCTCTTTTTTTATAATCTTTATTTATTTTTATTAATTATAGTTTATCACTTTGTATCCCACCTCTAGCCCCCTTGGTCATTCCTCCAAATCTCACTTCCCTTCTGAACTCCTCACATGCCCTGCCTTCAGTCCGTTTATAGGGGAGGTCCTCTTCCCCTTCCAACTGATCTTAGCCTATCAGGTCTCATCAGGACAGGCTGCACTGTCTTCCTCTATGGCCTGGTAAGGGTGATTTTTCCCTCACGGGGAGGTGATCAAAGTGCCAGCCACTGAGATAATGTCAGAACAATCCCTGTTCCCCATACTAGGGAACTGAGTTGGACACTGAGCTGGCCATGGGGTACATCTGTGCAGGGGTTATATTTTATCTGCATGCATGGTCCTTGGTTGGAGTATCAGTCTCAGAAAAGATCCCTGGGCACAGATTTTTTAAATGGACAATTTTCTTGATAGATTACATATACCAAAATTAAATCAAGATCAGGTAAATGGATTGAATACTACTATATGCCCCAAGGAAATAGAAGCAGTCATCAAAAGTCTCCCTTCCACAAAAACGCACAGAGCCAGACGGTTTCAGCACAAAATTCTACCAGGCCTTCAAAGAAGAGCTCATACCAATACTCTTCAGACTATTCCACAAAATAGAAACAGAAGGAAAACTACCAAACTCATTCTCTGATGCCACAGTCACCTTGGTTCCTCAACTTCACAGAGACCCAACAAAGAAAATTTCGGGTCAATATCCCTTATGAACATTGATGCAGAAATACTCAACAAAATACTCGCAAACCGAATCCAAGAACACAAAAAAATATCATCCATTCTGACCAAATAGGCTTCATCCCAGGTATGTAGAGGTGGTTCAATATACAGAAATCCATAAATATAATCCACCATATAAACAAACTGAAAGAAAAAAAAACACATGATAATCTTCTTAAATGTTCAAAAAGCATTTGATAAATTTCAACACCTATTCATGTTTAGTCTCAGATAGATCAGGGATACAAGGCACTTACCCCAACATAGTAAAGGCAATAAACAGCAAGCCTACAGCCAACATCAAACTAAATGGGGAGAAAATTAAACCAATCCCACTGAAATCAGGGACAAGGCAAGGCTGCCCACTCTCTCCATAACTCTTCAACATAGTTCTTGAAGTCCTTGTTAGAGCAATAAGACAATGAAAAGAGATCAAGAAGATACAAATTGGAAAGGAACACGTCAAGGTATCACTATTTGTAGATGATATGATAGTATACCCGAGTGACCCCAAAAATTCTACCAGGGAACTGCTACAGCTGATAAACACCTTCACCAAAGTGGCTGAATATATTTCAAAATTAACGCAAAATACAAAATTCAGTAGCCCTCTTCTGTATGAAAGACAAAATGGCTGAGAAAGAAATTAGGGAAACAACACCCTTCATAATAGCCACAAAGGACATAAAGTACCTTTTTGTTATTCTAAACAAGAAAGTCAAGACTTTTATGAAAAAAAAAAAAACTTTCAAATCTCTGGAGAAAGAAAAAGAAGAAGTTATCAGAAGATGGAAAAATCTCCCATGCTCAAGGCTTGGCAGGATAAACATAGTAAAAATGGCCATTTTACCAAAAGCAATCTACAGATTCAACTCAATTTCCATCAAATTACCAACACAGTTCTTTACAGAACTTGAAAGAAAAATTCTCAACTTCATATGGAATAAAAGAAATCCAGAATCAATAAAAACAATCTTCTACAATAAAAGATCTTGTGGAGGTATTTCCATCTCTGATCTCAAGCTGACTATAGAGCAACAGTAATAAAAACTGCATGGTACTGTCATAGAAACAGGCTGATAGATCGAAAGAATCTAATAGAAGACCCAGAAATACACCCGCACTCTTATGGGCACCTTATTTTTTACAAAGATGGCAAAACCATACAATGGAAAAAAGACAGCATCTTCAACAAATGCTGCTGGTCTAACTGGATGTGTACATGTAGAAAAATGCAAATATTTCCATACTTATCATCAGGCACAAATGTAAGTCCAAGTAGATCAAAGACTTCAATATAAAACCAGAAACACTAAACCTGTTAGAAGAAAAAGTGGGAAAGAGCCTTTAACTCATTGGCACAGGAGACAACTTCCTGAACAGAATAACAATAGCACAGACCCTAAGATCAACGATCAATAAATGGGACCTCATAAAACTGAAAAGTTTCTGTAAAGCAATGGATGCTATCTTCAGAACAAAACAACAGGCTAAAGACTGGGAAAGGATCTTCACCAACCCTATATCTGACAGAGGACTAATATCCAGTATGAATAAAAATCTTACAAAGGTAAAAAATAACAAATCAAGTAATCCCATTAAAAAATGGGGAACAGAGATGAACAGCAAATTCTCAATAGAGGAATATTGAATGGCAGAGAAACGCTTAAAGAAATGCTCAATACTTTTAGATATCAGGGAAATGCAAATCAAAACAACCCTGAGATTTCACATTACACCCATCAGAAAGGCTAAGATCAAAAACTCAAGTGACAAGACATGTTGGAGAGGTTGTGGAGAAAGGAGAACACTCCTCCACTGCTGGTGGGAATATAAACTTGTGCAACCACTTTGGAAATCAATCTGGTGCTTTCTCAGACAATTAGGAATAGCACTACCTCTACCACTATGGATAGATCCACCTATACCACTCTGATGCATGTATCCAAAATATGCTCAAGTATACAACAGGGACATTTGCTCAATCATGTTCGTAGCAGCTTTATTTGTGATAGCCAGAATGTGGAAATAACCCAGATGTTCCCTCAAATGAGGAATAATTCAGATTATGGTACATTTACACAATGCAAAACTACTCAGCAATTAAAAACAAGGAAATCATGAAATTGCAGGCAAATGGTGGGAACTAGAAAAGATCATCCTGAGTGAGGTATCTCAGAAGCAGAAGGACACAGATGGTATATACTCACTTATAAGTGGATATTAGACATATAATATAGGATAGACATACTAAAATCTGTACACCTAAAGAAGCTAAGTAATAAAGAGGACCATGGTTAAGATACTCAATCACATTCAGAAAGGCAAATGGGATAGATATTGGAAGAAGGTGAAAAGAGGGAATAAGACAGGAGCCTACAACAGCGGGCCCCTGAAAGATTCTGTCCAGCAGTGTATCAAAGCAGATGCTGAGACTCATCACCAAACTTTGAGCAGAGTGCAGGGAATCTTATGAAAGAGGGAGGAGATAGAAAGACCTGGAAGGGACAGGAGCTTCACAAGGAGAGAAAAAAATATCTGGGACCAGCTGTCTTTTCTGAAACTGATACTCCAACCAAGGACTATTCATGCAGATAACCTAGAACCTCTGGACAGGTGTAGCCCATGGCAGTTCAGTATCCAAGTGGGTTCCCTAGTAAGGGGAACAGGGACAGTCTTTGACATGAACTCAGTGACCTGGTCTTTGATCACCTCCCCTTGAGAGAAGAGCAGCCTTAACAGGCCACAGAGGAAGACAATGCAACCAGTCCTGATGAGACCTGATATTCTAGGATCAGATGGAAGGGGAGGAGGACCTCCCCTATCAGTGGACTGGGTGAGTGGATGTGGGAGGAGAAGAGAGAGGGAGTGGGCAGATAGTGGCTACTGCTGGGATACAGAGTAAATAAACTGTAATTAATGAAAAAAGATATTATTTGTCTAATTTGCTTCTTGGGAGTTTATTTATTATCCATAATTTCTTTCAACATCTCCATGTCTTTCATGATCTACAGCATGATCTTTACATATTAAGTAAAGTCTGATTACTACATTCTTTGCCATTTTAAATGTAGATTACACTGAGTTATTTTCAGTTCATATATAAGTACCAAACTCTTATTTCCTTTAAAATTATGATAGATAATATCCTTTTGTGTTCCTATTCTATCATTTTCTCTCCCACATAGTCTATCTTTATTTTTCTATGCTGTGTTCTCATTCTCTATGTTGTGTTGCCTAGCATCTGAGAACCGTGATATACTATGATACAATCATCCCATTTATATTAATTGTTCCATTCATATAATTTCTAAAAATCCTTTGAACTCTTTCTAAAATTTCTCATTGCCTTTTCTGGTCTCATGCTGCTTGAATATAATTTCTAGTTTGTCTAAATTTCTCTTTTATTGTTTTTTTTCTTTTTATTAATTATTATTATTTCCTAAAATTCATTTACTTTGTGTACCTGCTGTGGCCCCTTCCCTTATCTCTTCCCAATCCCACCCTCCCTGCTTCTTCTCCCACTAGTCCACTAATACTCTCTTCTATCTGACCCTAGCCTATCAGGACTGGCTGCATTGTCTTCCTCTGTGGCCTGAATAGGCTGCACCCCCCAGGGGGAGGTGATCAAAAAGCAGGTATGAGAGTTCATGTCAGAGACTGCCCCTGCTCCCCTTACTAGGGAAACCCACATGGAGACTGAGCTGCCAAGGGGCTACATCTGAGCAGGAGTTTTAGGTGCTCTCCATGCATCGTCCTTGGTTGGAGTCTCAGTCTCTGGAGGGACTTGTCTGAATTTCTTAATGGAGTAACTATAGCAAAATAACAGTTTGAAGAACACAATACATAACATAATATATAGCTTTACTTGTAGAATTTTTTCTGCCAACTCCAACTTTAGAGGCGCACCCTACTTTGAGTTGTTCAGATGCTTTAAAAGTCATATTGTCTTCAGACAAAATTCTTTGTTCCAGGAGACACCTGAGTTTGCATTTCCAGAAAATAACACACAGAGACACTTGTAAATGAGTGTCTTGAGGTATGTGGTTAACCATTCTTGTGAGAGAAGTTTTGGGGTACACATTCACACTCTGACTAGCTAAACATTACAGCTTCAGATGATATTCTCTTCCTTCTCTTTTTGTTCAGAAAACAACAATATGTACTACATGGAAGATGAGGAAGCCTTATCATTCCTTCCTTTAGTAATTGCAAATAGGAGATAGCCTTTCAGGGCATGTCCTGATCAGGGAAATTTAACCACCAGTGGGGTCAGGCTTCTCGGATCTTCTTCTCCCTACATGGCCTTGGGAAATACATTCTAAATTGTCACAGTTCCTCTAACACCTTTAACACAGTAAAAGAAAAGTATTCTCACCCCTATCAATTCTCTTCTCCTTGCATGTTTTAACTTAATTGTATCTTTTTAATGTATTTATTATTTTGATACTCATAAGAATACTTTCAATAACACAGTTGTCATAGTATGTTATAGTTTTCACAGAAAAGAAATTTGTTCAAACACATACGGATTTTAAAAACATTGTATTGAGGTTGAGATAAAATTTCAGTTGTTAAATTACTTGCCACTGCTAGCAGAGAGAGTTGTGTTAGAGAGATGTCAAAGTTTACAGAGAGTGACCGTAAGCTCTTTATCCACAATTGACTTGTTACATGTATTTAGAGAAAATGCTTAAGTATTGACTTGCATACACATCTAGGGGAAATGCTTGGAAGTTGAGTTGCCTATGCCAGTAGGAAAAGTGGTTGAGTATTGACTCGTGTAAACCATGTAGGGAAAATAAAGACTGTATTTTAAATACACACAGTGGCACCCATCAGAAAGAAGTTGCTACCATGACCAAAGCTTGTCCGAAGTTTGGAAAAGTTACTTCCAGTACCTAGGAATTAAAGACCTCTGCCACACAAAGCATTGTGCAGTGTCCTGCGATCACTTGATAATATCAAACCAAAAAACCAAACTGATTCTAAATAATTTTATTTCTACAACAACAAATCCAAACAAACAACTCCTTAAATCCTATATTCAGGAAAACTGGGCTTTTAAAATGAAGAACACAAGTCTACCTTAACATAGGTACTAAAGATAGTTCTTTGGGTCAAAATGAGAAATTATTAAACAGCAGTAGGATGCACTAAAATGTATAGATCTCAGTAATAAATGAACAAATGCAAAGCAAAAATAAATAAATAAATAAACGATTTGCCACAGAGCATGAGGACCTGAGTTGAATCCCAAGCACCCACAAATAAAGCTGAACACGTAAGAGAACTTGCAACTCCAGTGCGTGGGAGGTGGGGACCGGAGAGTCTGGAGTTCACTGGCTTGTCATCCTATGCTAATCAGTGAGTCTAAGGAGAACTGCAAAGTTTGTTTCAGAAAAGATGAATATGGATCATGAGCTGAAACATACAAGGCAGGTCACTGGTTTCTACATGCACATGTGCATGCATGCTCACACACTCGTACACCTGCACACACACATTCACCTGCACACACACACATACACACAGACACAAAGATTATAAGGGAAGAAAGGGTGATTTGGGGTTCATAACCTGAAGCACAGATATCACTAAAGAACATGACTGATAAATTTTATTTCTTATGAAATTTAAAACTTCTGCAATACAAACTTTAAGAGGAGGATTTAATAAGCTACTTTCTACCATGAAGAGTTTGGTGTGCAGAAGCTTTCAGATTCATTTCTACATGAGCATTAATATTAGCATGTTCATGCATATACATTACATGTATAAACATAAAGAACTTAAAAATACAAAGAAGATTAGCATGGCCCCTGTACATGGATGACACCCAAATTGATGAAGCATTCCACATTTTTAAAATTTTTATTTTTCTTTATTCTATTAATTACAGTTTATTCAATCTGTATCCCAGCTGTAAGGCCTTCCCTCATACCATTCCAATCCCACCATCCCTCCCTCCTCTCCTCCCATGCCCCTCTCCAAGTCCACTGATAAGGGAGATCCTCCTCCACTTCCATCTGACCCTAGCCTATCATGTCTCATCAGGACTGGCTGCATTGTCTTACTCTGTGGCCTGGCAAGGTTGCTCCTCCATCAGGGGGAAGTGATCAAAGAGCCAGCTACTAAGTTCATGTCAGAGACAGTTCCTGTTCCTCTTAGTAGACTACCCACTTGTATACTGAGCAGCCATGGGCTACACCTCTGTAGGTGTTCTAGGTTATCTCCATGAATGGTACTTGGTTGGAGCATCTGTCTCAAAAAGACCCCTGTGCCCAGATTTCTTGGTTTTGTTGCTCTCCTTGTGGAGCTCCTGCCACTCCAAGTCTTTCTATCCCCCTCTTCTTTAATAAGATTCCCTGCACTCTGCACAAACTTTGGTTATGAGTCTCAGCACCTGCTTTGATACCCTGCTGGGTAGATAGAGACTTTCAGTGGCTCTCTGTGGGAGGCTCCTGTCTTGTTCCTTGTTTTCACTTTCTTCCAATCTATCTCGTTTGCTTTTCTGAATGAAGAGTGAGCATCTAACACAGGTCCTCCTTCTTGCTTAGGTTCTTTAGGTGTACAGATTTTAGTATGCTATCCTACATGGTATATATTCACTTATAAGTGGATATTAGACAATATAGAACAAACATCCTAAAATCTTTACACCTTAAGGAACCTAAGCAAGAAGGAGGACCCTGGGTAAAATGATCACAATCCTCACTCAGAAAGGCAAACAGGACAGAAATAGGAAGAAGGACAATACAGGGAACTAGACAAGAGCCTACCACCTAAGGCTCTGAAAGACTGTACCCATCAGGGTATCAAAGCAGATGCTGAGACTCATAGCCAAACTTTGGGCAGAGTGCAGGGAACTTTATGAAAGAAGGGGAAAGATAGAAGTACTTGGAGGGGAAAAGAGCTCCACAAGAAGAGCAACAGAATCAAGAAATCTGGGCCCAGAGGTCTTTTCTGAGACTGATACTCCAATCAAGGACCATGCATGGAGATAACCTAGAACCTCTGCACAGATGAAGCCCATGGCAGCTCAGTATCCAAGTGGGTTCCCTAGTACTGGAAAAAGGGACTGTGTCTGACATGAAGTCAGTAGCTGGCTCTTTGATCACCTTCCCCTGAATGGGTGGGGGGAGCCTTACCAGGCCACAGAGGAAGACAATGCAGCCAGTCCTGTGGAGACCTGATAGGCTAAGGTCAGAGGGGAGGAGGACCTTCTATATCAGTGGACTTGGGGAGGGGCATGAAAGGAGATGAGGGAGAAAGGGTGGGTTTGGGAGGGGATTGACAGAGGGAGTTACAACTGGGATAAAAATTGAATTAAATGTAATTAATAAAATAAATAATTTTTAAAGAAAATAAATAAATAAATAAACAGAAATATTCTGAAAATATACAAATAAAAACTGCTAATAATCAAAATTGCTTTCAAATAAGGTATCCGATGACTTCAGTAAATAAAAGAAAAACTAGTTTACTCTTCTTCATTGTATGTTATGACTGTATTTCTTTTGAACTATAAGTGCAACATAAAGGGAAACTGAAATAAAAATGAATTAGAAAAAGTATAATTTTTAACTCTTAAAACAATCATAATTATAAGTTAGAGAACTGTATTAAAATTTTACGTAGAACATCTTCATTATTAATATTACAACCTCCTGAATTCTAATTGTATAACACGTTCACACAAAATATTCTGCCATTTTATCAAATATATTCTTTCTTTCTCTCCCATTACCTTTCCTGTCTCTTCCTCTCCCCTCTCTCTCTCTCATCTTTCCCCATTAAAAGAAAAAAAATATATATTCTAAACCCTACTATTCTACTACATTCATTAGTTCTCACTGTAAGGTCTAATAAAAACTCTCTCGCAAAATTTGACTAGCTATATTATTAAATAAGTGTCATTTGTTATTTTTTCATCTATAACCATAAGTATATGTAATTTTATATATTCAGAAATGCTCTCTTCAGTATTTTTAATGATGTCTAGTTCGTCCCCATGAATTTTCCATGAAATATCATTAATCACAGCTTTGTGACAGCTCAATTACTTGCAAGCATAAAAACTATTTGAAGCTTAATAATCGTTCCCTGCTTCAAGGAAGTTTTAAGACAATAAGCACATATCCACATTAGAAAAAAATCTTCGATATAATGAATGTTCAGGGACAATTTGGAAGTAGGCAGTTTCAGGGATGAGCAAACCGGACAACTGTGTCCAACCAAGTTTTTAGCTGTTTAATGGCGGTTTCCCCTATCCCTTGATAAGGCAATTTCTCATTCAGGCATGACTGCACCCAAATTTCACGTTTCCCAAGTCCAGCACTAAAGCTTAATAGAATTTATTTTACAGCAGGGAAAAATCGTTCTTGTTATGTATTCCTCAGATTTTACATGGTCATGAACCCCTAGCTTTGCAAAACACTAGGTCCAGAGTTGAACAAGTTATTTAGTTTGGCTTGTTACATTATCTGCCTTTTGCTAATGTCAAATATTTGTAATAATCTAACTGTATATATCCATTCTATACTTTATAGTTACTGTCACCTATGTAGTTTCTTGCTGCTTCACATTGTCACAAAAGTCATGCAATAAATGAATTCATAAATAAATGAATTGGTTAATTAAGTATGAATGCATGGGTACTTGAAGTCTTTAAAAGATATTAATAATACCTTCTGTCCAGAAAGCCCATAATAAAAAGAAAAAGTCACGCGGAACTGTATTAAAGAAAGTTTATGTTTGTTTGTGTACTTCTACATACTCATAATTAACCAGAAAAGAAACACATTGTTACATTTCTTGACTTCTTTCTTTACTTTTTTTCTTTTTACCAAAATTGAATGCTCATAAGTAGAGGGACCATGGATTTCTTCACGAGGATATATTTAATTGACATTTTAAATTGAAACATAGACAGAATGTGTTATTTTATGTCGTGCTTAATTACTTTTAATGTTATTGAGAACATTTATTTATTTTATTTTTATTCCGCACTTTATGGCACTGTGTTGAACTGGTTAGGCATGTGTTTTAAACAAATGCAGAAGCTTATAGTTTCTGCTTATAGTCAGAAACCAGTATTTCTACAGAAATCTTTGCTTATAATTGGAAGAAACACTTAAAAGGTAAATATTTAAAAGTATAAGTCAAAATAAAATCAAAGCATGAAATCTCCTCCCTATATTGAAACCCTTTTGATGATATGCATTTCCATCTCACCCGTATTTGTTGTCAAAACTTTATTTTACAGTATTGTCGTATCGAAATTGGACTTGCTACAGTTAAAATCAGTAAGCCTTGAGTATTTAACATTTCTGTTAATTTCTCATATATTATATCACAAGTAACATATGAGAAAGAGTTCTCTAATAGGAAACATAGGTGAGAAATCTCCAGAAGAAAAAGAAATGTAGCAGGTTCAAATATGAACATCACACACACAAACAACCTATGAATATGTTTTTTTCTTGAATGCCTTTTCTTTTGTTAGAAAAAATACATTTAACGTTGAATCTTGGAATTTTATTTTAAAATTTAAAAACATTAGTGCTTATTATTGTTAATCAGTTCATAAAGAACAGCTAAATTTTTAAATTAATTTGAGATCATTTGAAATGATTTTTTGATTTTGAAAATATCTTTTTAATCAAATCATTTTAAATTGTTGCAATTCTGAGAAGTTATTTTTTATCTTGGTATTATTATTTGACTAGTTGATGTTAACCTTTACTTAAAATTTCTTGAAAGAAAGAAAGAAAGAAAGAAAGAAAGAAAGAAAGAAAGAAAGAAAGAAAGAAAGCAGAGATTCAGTGTTTATCTGCCTTCGCTAAGAATTCACACTGGGACCAAGATGGCCTGCTGCTCACTCAGCACACTGTTCCCGTTTTCTCAGGTGTCTATAACATATTCAAGGTTTGTAATATTAGACTTCTGGTTTCACGATAAACTAGGAATGTTTCACATATGTGTAACTAATACTTTAGAGAATATTAGGAAATGAAAGAAGCCAGTGCTTTATCAGGCAAGGAGCCTATCAGACATTTTAGAAGTAAGCATTGATTAAGTTTTAGAAGGCTCATTGTATAGAAAGCATTGTTCTCATGTATTTTTCTTAGAGCTTTATTCTCAGGGTAAAATAGACAATTTGCTGTTTATGATATATATTTTTTTGTCCTACAAAGGACCTTCTAAAGACCAAATTGAAAACGACCAAGTCCTTGATTATGACCTTTAATAGGGAAAGAAAAAAAAAAAAGCTATTTTCTCAAGCCAGAAAAGGATTGCACTGATTGAAGCACGCCTATAGATAACACTCAGCCTGGCTGGATCTAACTTCAGGATCTCAGCACAGACAGGCCTTTGTTACTGTGACTTGCGCCAACTGCTTTTAACTCTTTGGAGGAACAAAGACAAAATCAGCAATCGGTTCCCAAAACCTATTTGGGAATCTATAAATTTGGTACAACTCAAAAGCGTTTTAATCTGCATACATGCACACACACACACACACACGCACATGCACACACACACACACACACACACACATTAACTTTTTTAGAAGAATAGATTATGTAGTTTAAGCTTATGTAATTTCTCAGCCATTGGGGGAAAAATCGGTCACTATGCAAAAAAAAAAAAAAAAAGTTGAGCAGCCTTATCAGGCCACAGTAGAGGACAATGCAGCCACTTTTGATGAGAACTGATAGACTAAGATCAGAAAGGAGAGGAGAACCTCCCCTATCAGTGGACTTGGGGAGTGGCATGCATGCAGAAAGGGGAGGGAGGGTGGGATCAGGAGGGGAGGATGGAGGGGCTTATGGGGGGATACAAAATGAATAAAGTGTAATTAATAAAAAATTTTAAAAAATTAAAAAAAAAAGTTGTTTAAAAAAATGCAGTAAGTAATCCAAGCACTTGGGGAGGCAGAGGCAATTGAAAAAAAAAATTCATCTTTTGTATCTTACTATTTGTATATTCCCCACCAATATATTCCTATTTTAACTTTCCTAATATCAATGATTACACCTGGTTTATATATGTATATTTATATGTATTTCTGAGGATTTGGAGCTAAAAGTCTCCTATGAAAAAGAACATGCAACATTTGTCTTCCTCTGTGTAGGTTACCTCACTTAGTATGATCCTTCCCTGGTCCATTCATCCACATCCAAAGTTTGTGATTTCATTTATTCACTCTGCTGAATAGTATTCCATAGTATATATTCCAGATTTTATTTTTTAATTTTTTATCATTTTATTGAACATAGATTTTTTTTTCTCGTACAATATACTCTGATTATAATTTCTCCTTCCTCTACTCTCCACAACTCCTCCCCACTGGATCCATTGCATTTATGTCTATAATTTAAAAAGAACAAGCTTCTAAGAGATTAAAAAAAACAAATATGACATAATAAAATGTACTAAGATAAAGCAAAAACTATCATATTGAAGTTGGACACAGAAACCCAACAGGAGAAAACCTGAGCAGGCACAGCAGTCAGACCCACACATTCTCACAGTCAGGAGTCCCAAGAAAATACTGAGCTAATAGGGTTTATGCAGAAGACCTGGTGCAGAGCCCTGTGGGGCCCTGTGTTTACTGCTTCTGTCTTTATAAGCACATATATGCCTGCTTAATTGTTTATAGGGCCTTGTTCTCCTGATGTCCTCCATCCCCTTTGGCTCTTACAGTCTTTCAACTCTTCGATAGAATTTCTTGAGCCCTGAAGGAAGGGCTCTTATTTTAGACTCTCTCTCTCTCTCTCTCTCTCTCTCTCTCTCTCTCTCTCTCT
>NW_026587216.1:6837437-6967518 GCF_907164565.1 Psammomys obesus
CTCTCTCTCTCTCTCTCTCTCTCTCTCTCTCTCTCTCTCTCTCTGAGGAATGTCTGTCTGTTTCTATACATCTGTCACCATCTGCTGCAGGAGAAATCCTCACCTATAATGACGGGATAAGGAACTGATCTATGACTATAGAAGAATATCATCAGGAGTAGTTTTATTGAAATACTAACTTTTTTAAGACAGGCAGTTTTGGTTTGACCCTAGATCTTTGGGTCTCTGGTTCTTGGTTGCTCAGTCAGGATCAGGTTCCATCTCAAGGAGTAAGATCAGACATTGATGGCTGTTCTCAAAAGCTTTGTGCTACCAATGTCCCAAACAAAGTGCAGCCAGGACACATTGTTGCCAAAGATTTTCTGGCTGGGTTAGTGTCCACATTTCTCTTTCGGTAGCCCCTTTCACTGCACTAGGCTTCTACACCATCATCCCAATGCCCCCCATTTCTGCTCTCTCCCCACACTCTCTCCTTCCACTTCACCTCTCCCTAACCTGACCCCTCTCCCCTATCTACATCCACTCCCAGACTGCCTTTGAAGATATATTCTATTTTTTTTCTCTTCCAGGGATGCCCTTGATGTCCTCCCTACACTCTTCCTTTTTACCAAACTTCTTTGGATCTATAGGTTGCAGCACAGTTAGCATTTCCTTAATGGATCATACTCAACTTATGAACAAACACAATATTTATCTTACTGGATCTGGGATATCTCACACAGGATGGTTTTCTGTTGCTGTTATTTGTTTTGAGTTCCATCCATTTTTCTGCAAATTTTATGTCATTTTATAGCAGCTGAGTAATACTCCACTAAGTAAATGTACCACATTTTATTTATCCATTTTCTTTTGAAGGACATCTAGATTGTTTCCAGTTTCTGGCTATTATGAATAAAGCCACAATGAACATGGTTGAGCAAGGGCCATTTTGGTAGGATTAAGCGTGCTTTGGATGCACACACAAAAGTGGTGTAGCTGAATCTTGAGGTGGATTGATTCTGATCTTTATGAGGCACTTCTACACTGATTTCCACAGTGGCTGTACAAAGTTGCATTCCTCCCAGTACTGGAGGAGTATTCCCCTTGCTCCACATCTTCACATGAACTATCACGTGTGTTCTTGATCTTGGTCATTCTAACAGGTGCAAGATGGACTCACAAATTTTGACTTGCATTTCCCTGATTGCCAAGAATATTGAACATTGTTTCAAGTGTTTCTCAGACATTTGAGTTTACTGCACCGAAAATTCTGTTTACATCTCTACCCTATTTCTTTTTATTTTCATTTACAACCTGATCACAGCCACCTACCTCCTCTCCTCTTAGTTCCACCCTTATGTCCCATTTCCTCTCATGTTCTCCTCATTTACAGGGAGGCCTCCGTGGCTACCAGCCCATGTTTACCCTGTTTCTTAATTAGATTTTTTTATGATATCTAGTTTCTTGAGGTTTTTAATATAGATTGGATATTTGTCCTCTATCGTATGTGAAATTGATAAAAAAAAAATTTCCTTGCTTTAGGCTGCCACTTTGTCCAAATGACAATGCCTATGCCTTACAGACACTTTTAAATTTCATGAGTTACTGATAATTAATTGTTGATCTTAATCAAGGCTTTTATCCACATTCAATCCTGTCAGGTTCAGTGTATCAAGCTTTATGTTGCTTTCTTTCATCCATGTGTACTTGAGTTTTGTGAAATGTGATAAGTATGGGTCTATTTGCATTCTTCTACATACCGACATCTAGTTAGACCTAGATCTAGACATTTTTTGATGATGCGTTCAAATCAGGTGTCTGTAGGTGTATGGATTTATGTCTGAGTCTTTGATTTGGTTCCATTGATTAATGGGTCTGTTTTATGTTCTTTGTTCTTTTTGTTTAGTGTTTTGATTATTATGTGGTGAAGTGATTTGTTTTTCTGGTCTAATACATTTGGTCTTATTTATATTCTTAGTCGTCTCCTGTTTTTGTTTGTTTGTTTCATTGGTTGGTTGGTTGGTTGGTTGGGTTTCATTGTTTATTTTGCTTTGTTGTTGTTATTGTTGTTGTTTCAAGACAGGGTTTCTATGTATATCTTTGGTTGTCCTAGACTCACTTAATAGACCAGGATAACCTTGAACTCACAGAGATCTGCCTGTCTCTACCTCTGTAAGTGCTGGGATAACAAGTGTGCACCACTGTGTACAACTGGGCCTTTGAGCTGGAATTCTTCATCTTCCTCTATTCCTATTGTTTGTAACTTTGGTCTTTTCATAGTGTCCAAGAGTTCCTGGATGTTTTGTGCCAGACATTTTTTAGATTTAACATTTTCTTTGGTTGATTTATCCATTTTTTTCTATGCTATCTTCAATGCCTTAGATTCTCTCTTCCATCTTGTGTAATCTATTCATGAAAATTTTGTCAGTAATATCTATTCAAATTCTTAAATTTGTCAGTTCTGGAAGTCCCACAGTTTGTATTTTCTTTATTGCCTAATTTCCTTTCTTTTTTTTTTTTTTTTTTTTTGTCTTGAAAACTTTTATTGTTTTCTTTCAAATGTTTGTTTTTGATTGGCTTTATTTAAGGGATTTATTCGTTTCCTCCAATTGCTTGTTTGTTTTCTCCAGGACTTCTTGAAGGAAATTATTTATTTTCTCTTTAAGGACCTCCATCATCTCCATATACTTGGTTTTAATGTCTATTTCACATGCTCCAGCTATGTTGGAAATATTCAGGGGAAAATGTGTACTATTTAACTGACCCTGTTACTAATTCTATTATATTAAAAAACACACATCACTTTCTTATCTTTATATTTCACTCATTATCAGTGAAGCATGAAGCTCTAAAATTATGGCAATATTACCTCAAAACAACAACAGAAAAGCAATAGACAATGGAAGGACTGGAATTACATGATTAGCCCGAGGTGTTTTGTTTTCTGTTCGCCTTGTTCCTTTCTCTTCTGAACTTCACCTTCATTTAACCTCCCATATTTTTTTTTATTTGTTGCCTGCCAGAAAGGCATTTCAGAGATACAGTAAGTGTAACAAAATTTAAAGAGAGTGCAAGAACTCTCACTGCACTTTTAGTCATCCCACACTGAAAAGCCTAGCCTATTGTGAGATTACACTTACTACACGTTCATTGGAATGAAGAAAACCACAGAAAATCCCTGTTAGTAAAATGCAGATCATCTTGCACTGTTCATTTCTGCTGGAAGCAAAACACATTATACTACCTTGAGAAAAAAATCTGGAAGTTTATAATGGAATTTGATCACATGTTTAAAATGTGACCTCTGTGTTACTCTCCCAGATCTTCTAAGAAGCATGTGCCATTGTGCTGTGACAGAGATTAAAGATGCAAGAGACTCACCTGAGGAACTGAGCTGAGGTGAGAACCAGAGAAAGTGGGATGAGCTTTGAACTATGATAAAGACCCGCCCTCAGGAAAGAGAGGAAACTCAAAGGCTTGATAGAAGGACCCTTGAGCAGATATGAAAAGCCTCCGTCAGGAGTTCTCTTTCAAAGCTACTGTCACATAAAGCAGACATCTCACACACTTGGATGCTCTCCACATCTCTACAGCCCTGTGCTCGGGAGGCACGGAAGGACTCGGCAGCGTGGACTTTGTACAACTGTGGAGTTGGGTGCAGCGCTTGTTGTGTTCCGCAATACACTAAGCACAACCGCAAGGGAAGTTTCTGAACACATATTAGCAAGAGTGTCAGTGACAGCTGAAACAATAGTCATTTCTGCAGAAAGAGAATTGTAGCAATACCTTCTTTTCATGCTTCTTGATCCCCAGTCAGTTTCTTACTGATAGAAACCAAGGAGCACATGAAGGCATAAAAGAACATGGCAGAATTCATAGCTGTTACCTGAAATGAAACCACTTGAAATCTATAGCCCACTGGTTGTTGAGTCAGTATTCAGAATATGAAAGCTTTTATTCTAAGTAGAATGTGAAACTCTTGAATTTAATAGTGTTCTAGATTAACTGGGACATTTTTCTATTACCTCAGCTTAGTAAAGATGAAACCACCAACACAAAAGATAGTATCCAAGCCAAAGAACAAAATTACCACTAAATGTAATTATTGGATTATAAACAAGATTACTCAAATATTTCAAGTAAAATTATCATCAGAGAGACACTACCTCAGAGTTAAGGGCTTGAAAAAGGTTTTCCAAGCAAAGCTGGAGGTAAACATCCTAATATCTAATAAAACAGACTTTCAGCCAAAATTAATCAAAAAAGATGAAGAACACATCATTCTCATCAAAAGAAAAATCTGTCCTGAGGACATCAGAATCTGACCATCTATGCCCTAACTAAAAGAGCACCTGCATTTGTAAATTAAACATTAGTAAATATTAAATCACACATTGATTACAATACCTTAATATTGGGAAATTTCAACACTCCACTATCACCAAGGGGGAGATAATCTAGACAGAAGCTAAATAGGGAAATAATGAAACTTAGAGAGGTCCTAAATCAAATGGACCTAATAGATGTCTACAGAACTCTTCATCCAAACACAAAAGAATATACTTTCTTCTCAGCACCTCATGGAACCTTCTCAAAAATTGACGATATGGTTGATCACAAAGCAAGCCTCAACAGATACAAAAAGATTGGAATAATCCCTTGTATCATATCAGATCACCATGGTCTAAAACTAGACCTCAGCAATAACAGAAATAGCAAAAAACCTGCACGCGCATGGAAACTGAACAAATCTACTCAACGACAGCTGGGTCAGGGAAGAAATAAAGAAATAAAGACTTCCTAGAATTTAATGAAAATGAAGGTACAATTTACCCAAACCTATGGGACACAATGAAAACCCTGGGGCGGGGGGAGATAAAGACGCACCTGAGAGGAGTAGGCAGCTGGAAATAAGCAAACTCAGTCCTGAAATCAATAAATTAGAAACAAAGAAAACAATTCAAAGAATCAACAAAACCAAGATCTGATTTTCTGAGAAAATCAACAAGATAGACAAACCCTTAGTCAAACTAAAGAAAATGCTGAGGGTCACTATCCAAATCAACAAAATCAGAAATGAAAAGAGGACATAACAACAGACACTGAGGAAATCCAAAGAATCATTAGAACCTACTTCAAATACCAATATGCAACAAAATTTGAAAATCTACAAGAAATGGGGAATTTTGTTGATAGATTCCATTTCTCCATAGATTCCAAAGTTGAATCAAGATCAGGTAAATAATTAAATAGTCCTATATCCCTTAAGTAAATAGACGCTGTCATCAAAAGTCTCTCATCCAAAAAACAAAAGCCCAAGGCCAGCTGGTTTCAGCTTAGAATTCCACCAGACCCTCAAAGAAGAGCGAATACCAATATGTATACTGATATCATTCTGTTTTTCCAACTTTATAGTGTGAGGTGTTTGTAAATGGCTTAGGTTCCCAAATTTTCATAGTTTCCATGGAATATTGTCATTTGTAAGCTTTGTATCTGACCTCCAGAATCAGTAGTCAAAAGAAATCTAATGATGCTGAACCATAAACAAGATAAGACCTAGGAAAAATTGGGGAAACTAAAATAACATGATCAAAATATACTGTATGAAATTCTCAAAAATGAATAAAAACATAAAAATTGAATTCTTTTGAAAAATATCAATGATCCTGATTAATTATACTTTACTAAATACTGCTTGATAATCAGAAAGAAATTGAACATAATATTTATTATACGAGTATATTGTACATTTATAACTTATAATCGCAGTTATTAAATCTCAACTTCTATAATTGTATATTAAAGTCATTTCAAACTGTACACAAACATACTGATTATATGTCACACATGCAAATTATAAGTTCATATTTGAATTTAGACAGGCTACAGTTCAAATCCAGGTTTATAGCTCAACAGTTATTTGTTGTTATTGTTGTTCTGAACTCTTTGAGAAATACATGCATTATATTAAGATCATATTCAACTCCCCCAAGCTATTCCCAGATCTGTTCTTCATTCCATATTCTTTTTAGTGTCTTCATTTTTCTGAGTCCTATCGATTACTGTTAGCGGTACTGATATATGCTTACCTGTGTGGTCACCCACTGGACAGTGTTAGGTCTAGGAGGGGCCCTCACAAATTAGGAAAACTAACTTTCCTCTTTCAGCAGCTATCGCTTGCCAGTATCTCCTCAGCTGGGGTGGGACTCTGTCCAAACTTCCCCTTTCATATTGGGATTTGTCTCCTTTGAGGTTGTGCAGGTCTTATGCATGCTGTCAAATTGATACGAGTTCATATGTGAAACTGCTCTACTGTGTCTAGAAAATACAATTTTCTTGTAGTTATCCTCTGCCTCTGGCCTTCACACTCTTTTCACCTATTCTCATGCAAAGATCCCTGAGCATGAAAAGGAAGGGGTGTGCTAAATACTAGTGTAAGAATGATCACTCCCCAGTCACATATTCGTTGTATTTGATGACTGCTGGGTGTTTGTTTTAATTGCATCTACTACAAAAATGTTTCTCAGATGCAGATTGATAGGTGTGTTAATCTATGAGTAAAATGAGAAAGAACTGGGAGTCAGTTTAAAACTACGATATTTAGTAGACTAATAGTAGTTGGTTTTTCTCCTATTATCTGTCTAGCCACAGATTCTCAGCCCTTGGAACACTGCCATCTTGAGTACCTGACCATAAATCCAATCAAAAGGTGGTCGCCTATTCCTATGTCATTCAGGAAACTGTTACACCAGTGGCCATATCGTGTTTAGCAGGTAGTTACTGTTGCTCAAAGGATCCACATATGGGTAAGATGTGGTGATTACTTTTCTGCACTAGTAGTATGCAAAGTACCTTCCAGAACTGTGAGAGCTAACCAGTAGGGATGGAGCCATATTAACACCAGAATGATTTGCCTTTGTTCTAAGAGTCAAAAATTGGTGTTTTCATCAATAAGAGCCTAGCAAAAAGTTCTGGAGAGTGATATTTAAAGGTCTATGGGAGCTCATTGGCTAACAGCTCAAATAGAGGTAGCACATTTTTGACATTTGGGCTTTTATTTGTCAGCCTGTGGTGCCTAATAGGAAGACTGTTGCCTATTACAGGATAACTATTTAAGCTCTTTTTAAAATATATGTGTATATATTTGTCTTTAACCTTGATTCATGTCAATTATCTCAATATCATCCATTATAACTAATAGTTACATTTTTAACTTTGATAAAATAATTGGTCTACATAAACATCAAAACCTTAAAATTCATGTAACAAAAGCTCAGTAAATATAAGATACTGTTTTATAAGTGTATATAATTTATTCCAAGAAAAACAGAACTTTCAGTTAATGATTTTGTTTTCTTTCTTTCCTTTGCAATTAATACAGCAGAAATCTCTAAGCAGGCAATGTTACCACTTTCTTAAAAACTTTGTATATATTTGCAAACTAATAATATTCCTATTTTAAACTCAATTATGCAGAGGATCCAAGATGGTGGTGCCGGGAGAACACTGTGTCTTATGAGCAGGACAGCAGTGACTGCACAGCGACCAACAGACCAAATTCTGAACCATAAAGCACCAGTGATTGTATTTCCCAGGTGAGAGGAAAGCGTTGTGTAGAAAGCAATCAGGTTCAGTCACCCAGCTAAACCCCAGAAGAGTTCCGGGGTCCCCGCGGGTCCTCAGTTGCCAGGCTAGAGCCACACACCTGCATGCTCTGATCACTATCCCAGACTGAACTGTGGGCCCCTCAATACTAGAGATTGAGATTTCCAGTAGAGAGAAAACTCCACAGTGAAGAAACCAATCAGGACCGACCTCAGGTCACCCAGACAATCCCTGGAAAAAGAGCTGGGGTCCAGAAGGTGCCCAGCCACCAGCCCAGAGACCTGACTGTGTGCCTGACTCACCTTCCCAGACAGAACTGTGGGCCCCAGGGCACCAGAGACTGAGTTTCTATGTCAGGCAGAAACCCCCGTGATGAGAGAAATAGCAGGTCAGACCTCAGGGCACTCAGCCAACCCATCTCTTCCAAAAGTTTTCGGTATAAGTTACCAGGTTCCTCCAGGTACCCAGTTGCTAGCATGGACCTACTCACCGGTGCCTGCATGCTCTACTCACCATCACAGACTGAACTATGGACCCCAATACAGCAAAGTTTGGGTCTCCCTCTTGAGAGGAAACCCCATGGTGGAGGAAGCATCAGGTCTGACCTCAGGATACCCAGCTCTGAAAGTTTCTGTGCTCCAGCAGGCTGCAGGCTCTAGCTTCTGGCTGCATGCATGAGTGCTGAACACACCTCCCACTGGTTACCATTTGGGTACTGAGACACAGAACTCCAACCTCAGACCCACAAAGGCCTGGGATCCACGGGATCAGCCTCAGACACTGCACAAAGGTGCAACCTGTCACCCTAACTAAACTGAACAAATTGCAGGGCTTTCTGGTTCTTCCTGAGGGCTGCACCCAGAAAACATAGGGTAAGAGCAGCAGCAACAGCCCACTAAATTCAGAGCAAGAGACCCAGCAGCAGGGCAGCTGTCTCCAGGACTTCTTTTGGTGAGAGGAGAATCTCCTTGACTACTAATGACCACAGTAACCACACATGTCTATAAGCCTATAAGGTGAGTTGTGGCAATTCCTGAGAAACACCGCCATTCAGTTGACCATAACCAAAAAGCTGAGGAGGCCTCCTTCATGAACAGCCATCTTCCTGCCCAGGAAATTCTTCCCACCACGGGATCCCTGGAGGTACCAGAAACTAAAAGCCAACATATGAGACATCTAGATGGGTAGAGGCCAGCATAAAAGTACAACCAACAAAAGCCAAAGAAATATGACATCTCCAGAACCCAGTTATCCAGGGGCAAGCACCCTTGGACACCCCAGCATAAGTGAAATCCAAGAAGAAGACCTTACATCTATGCTTATGAAGAGGTTAATGGAGGAAACAAATAAAATGCATAAAGAATTATAGGAAGATAAAGTCAAACAGATTATGGCCATCCACAAAGAAATACAGGAAGATGCAACCAAACAGTTTGTGGCTTTCAGAGAGGAAATATGAAATCACTAAAATAAATAAAAGAAACAGAGGAATGTTCAAACAAACACATGAAAGAATTGAAGGAAAAACAGGAAAATGCAGTCAGACAGGTGAAGGAAATCAACAAAAGAGTTCAAGATACAAAGATAGAATTGAAAAAAAAAATGAAGAAACACAAACGGAGGAAATGGAGAGGAAGAACTTAGGGAAGAAAACAGGAACTACAGAGGTAAGCATAACCAACAGATTACAAGAGATGGAAGAAAGAATCTCAGGTATGGAATATACACTGGAAGAAATCTATGTATCTGTCAAAGAAAATGTTAAGTCAAAAAATTCCTGACACAAACCATCCAAGAAATCCAAGACAATATGAAAATACAAACCTAAGAATAATAGGAATAAAAGGAAAAGAAGATTCCCATCTCCAAAGCCCAGGAATTATTTTTAACAAAATCATAGAAGAAAATTTCCCCAACTTAAAGAAGTGGAATATAAGCATACAAGAAGCCAACACAAGACTTAATAAATTAAACCAGAAAAGAAAATCCTCCTGCCACATAATAATCTAAACAGTAAGTATACAGAAGAAAGAAAAAATACTAAAAGATGCAAGGGATAAAGACAAAGTAACATATAATGTCAAACCAATGAAAATCACACCTGACTTCTCAAAAGAGACTATGAAAGCCAGAAGGGCCTAGACAGATATTATGCAGACCCTAAGAGAACACAGATGTCAGCCCAGACTACTATATCTAGCAAAACCCTCAATCATCATAGATGGAGAAAAGAATGTATTCAATGAAAAAAAAAAATTTAAACAATACCTAACCACAAATCTAGGGTTGCAGAAGATACTAGAAGGAAAAATACACCTAGGAAATCTAGCTACAGTCAGGAAAACAAAGGAAGTAAATAACTTCATTAGAGCAAAAGTAAAAGTAGCCAAGCACAGAAACACACTACTACAACTAACAGCAATATCAAAGAATCTAACAGCCACTGATCACTAATCTCTCTCAAAATCAATAGACTCGACTCTCCAATAAAAAGACACAGACTAACAGAATGGATGTTTAATCAAGACCCAACAATCAGTAGCATACAAGAAACACACCTAAGTCACAAAGATAAACATTACCTGAAAGTAAAGGACTGGAAAATAGATTTCCAAGCAAATGGACTCAAAAAGTAAGCAGGAGTAGCCATTCTAATATCCAATAAAATAGATTTTCAACCAAAATTAATTAAAAGAGATGGGGAAAGTCACTTCATACTCATCAAAGGAAAATTCCACCAAGAAGACATGACAATTCGGAACATCTATGCCCCAAATAAAAGGACACCAACATTTGTAAAAGAAATATTAATAAAATTTAAAGCACACATAGATCCCCACACATTAATGGTGGGAGACTTCAACATCCCACTCTCAACAAAGGACAGGACAACAAAACAGAAATTAAACAAAGAAACAATGACTCTAACAGAAGTCATGAATCAAATTGACCTAACAGACACCTACAGAACCTTTCACCCAAACACGAAAGAATTTACCTTCTCAGCACGTCAAGGAACCTTCTCCAAAATAGACCATATAGTTGGTGACAAAGCAAGACTCAAGAGACACAAGAAGATTGAAATAACCCCTTGAATCCTAACTGACTACCATGGGCTAAAGCTGGACCTCAACAACAACAGAAATGGGAAAAGGCCTACACACACATGGAAACTGAACAACTTGCTACTCAATGACAGCTGGGTTAGGGAAAAAATTTAAGTCTTTCTAGAATTCAATGAAAATGAAGACACAACTTACCCAGTCTTATGAGACACAACAAAAACAGTGTTTAGAGGAAAGTTCACAGCACTAAGTGCATTCAAGATGAAATTCAGAACATCTCATACAAGTAATGTGTTCACCTGAAAGCCCTAGGAAAAAAAGAAGCAGGCACTCCAAAGAGGAGTAGATGGCTAGAAAAAACAACAACAAAAAACAAACAAACAACAACAACAACAACAAAAAACTCAGGGCTGAAATCAGTAAATTAGAAACAAATAAAACAATTCAAAGAATCAAGGAAACCAAGAGCGGGTTCTCTGAGAAAATCAACAAAATAGACACACTCTTAGCCAAACTAACTAAAAGGCAGAAAGACACTATCCAATTCAACAAAATCAGAAATGAAAAGGGGTCCATAACAACAGACACTGAGAAAATCCAGACAATCCTAAGGTCTTACTACAAAAGCCTATATACCACAAAATTTGAAAACGTAAATGAAATGGACAATTTTCTTGGTCAATTCCACTTACCAAAGCTGAATCACAAACAGGTAAATTATTTAAATAGTCCTATATCCCCTACAGAAATAGAAGCTGTCATCAAAAGTCTCCCATTCAAAAAATCCCAGGACCAGGTGGTTTCAGCACAGAATTTTACCACACCTTCAAAAAAGATCTAACTCCAATTCTTTTCAAACTATTTTACAAAATAAAAACAGAAAGATCATTAACAAACTCATTCAATGATGCCATAGTCACCTTGATACTAAACCTCACAAACACCCAACAAAGAAAGAAAATTTCAGGCCAAACTCTCTTATGAAAATTAATGTGAAAATACTCAATAAAATACTCACAAACCAAATCCAAGAACATATCAAAGATATCATCCACTATGGGCAAGTAGGCTTCATCCCAGATTGCAGGGGTGGTTTAATATACAGAAATCAATCAATTTAAATCCACCATATAAACAAACTGAGTGAAAAAGACCACATGATAATCTCCTTAGATGCTGAAAAATCATTTGATAAAAGCCAACATTCATTTATCTTTAAAGTCCTGGAGAGATCAGGGATACAAGGCACTTACATAAACATAGTAAAGGAAAAGTACAGCATGCCTATAGCTAGCATCAAACTAAACAGAAAGAAACTTAAATCAATCCCACTGAAATCAGGGACAATACAAAGCTGACCAATCTCTCTATTCTCTTCAACATAGTTCTTGAAGTGCAGACAATTAAAGAAGATCAAAGGGATTCAGTTCAGAAAGAAAGAAGTCAAAGTGTCACTATTTGCAGATGATATGATAGTATATATGAGTGACCCAAAAAATTCTACCAAGGAAATCTTACAGCTGATAAACACCTTCAGCAAAGTGTCTGGATACAAAATCAACTCAAAAAAATTAGTAGCCCTCCTGTTAACAAAAGACAAAAGGGCTGAGCAAGAAATTAGGGAAACAACACCCTTCACAATAGCCACAAAGGACATAAAGTACTTTGGTATGATTCTAACCAAGACAGTCAAAGACTTGTATGGAAAAAAAAACTTCCAGTCTCTGAAGAAAGGAATAGAAGATATCAGAAGATGGAAAGACCTCCCATGCTCACAGCTTCGCAGGATTAAGATAGTAAAAATGGTCATCTTACCAAAAGCAATCTACAGATTCAGTGAAATTCCCATTAAAGATATGCTGGAGGTATCTACATCCTTGATCTCAAGTTGTACTATAAAGCAACATTAATAAAAACTGCATGGTTATATCATAGAAAGAGGCTGGTTGATCTGTGGAATTGATTAGAAGACCCAGAAATAAACCCACACACTTATGGACACCTGATTTTTTACAAAGATGCCAAAACTACACAATGGAAAAAAAGCTAGCATCTTCAGTAAATGGTGCTGATCTAATTGGATGTCTACATGTAGAAAAATGCAAATAGATGCATAACTATCACCCTGCATAAAACTAAAATCCAGGAAGTTCAAAGACCTCAACATAAAGCCAGACACACTAAACTGGTTAGAAGAAAATATGGGGAAGAGCCTTGAACTCCTTGGCACAGGAGACAACTTCCTGAACAGAACACCAACAGCACAGGCTCTAAGATTAACAATCAATAAATGATACCTCATGAAACTGAAAAACTTCTCTAAAGCAGAGGACACTGTCATCAGAATGAAATGACAGCCTCTAGACTGGGAAAAGATTTTCACCAACCCTATATCTGACAGAGGGCTAATATCCAGTATATATAAAAGAACTCAAGAAGTTAAAAAGCAACAAATCAAGTAATTGAACTAAAAAATATGTTACAGAGATAAACAATGTATTCTCAATAGAGGAATATGGAATGGCAGAGAACAGTTCCCTTAGCTATCAGGGAACTGCAAGTCAAAACGACCCTGAGATTTCACCTTAAACCCATCAGAATGGCTAAGATCAAGAACTCAAGTGACAACACATGCTGAGAGGATGTGGAGAAAGGGGAACACCCCTCCATTGTTGGTGGGAATGCAAACTTATACACCTACTTTGGAAATAAATCTGGTGCTTTCTCAGACAATTAGGAATACTGCTACTCTAGATCCAGCAATACCACTCCTAAGCATATATCCAAAATAAGCTCAAGTATACAGCGAGGACATTTGCTCAACTATGTTCATAGCAGCTTTATTTGTAATGGCCAGAGCTGGAAAGAACCCAGATATCCCTCAGTTGAGGAATGGACACAGAAATTGTTGTACTTTTACACAATAGAATACTACTCAGCAATTAAAAACAAGTAAATCATGAACATTGCAGGCAGCTGGTGGGAACTAGAAAAGACCATCCTGAGTGAGGTATCCCAGAAGCAGAAGGACACACATAGTCTATACTCACTTATAGGTGGATATTAGACATATAATCTAGGATAGACATACTAAAATCTGCACACCTTAAGGATCCTAAGCACAAAGCATGACCCTGAGTAAGATGCTCAATCCTTATTCAGAAAGTCGAATGGAATGGACATCTGAAGAGAAAGAAAAAAAGAAACAGGATAGGAGTCTACCACAGAGGGCCTCTGAAAGACTCTACCCTCCAGGGTATCAAAGCAGAAGCTGAGACTCATAACCAAACTTTGGGCAGAGTGCAGGGAATCTTATGAAAGAAGGGAGAAATACAAAGATCTGGAGGGGCCTGGAACTCCAGAAATAGAGAAAAAAAAAAAAAACTGGGCACAGGGGTCCTTTCTGAGATTAATACTCCAACCAAGGATCATTCATGGAGATAACCTAGAACCCTTGTACAGATATAGCCCGTGTCAGCTCAGTGTCCAAGTAGGTTCCATAGTAATGGGAATAGGGACTGTCTCTGACATGAACTCTTTGATCACCTCTCCCTTAGGGGGGTTCAGCTTTACCAGGTCACAGAAGAAGACAATACAGCCAATCCTGAGGAGAACTGATAGAATAGGATCAGAGGGAAGAGAAGGAGGACCTCCCCTATCAGTGAACTTGGGGAGGGGCATGGGAGGAGATGAGGAGGGAGAGAGGGTGGGTTTGGGAAGGGACTAGGGAGAGGGCTACAGCTCAGATATAAAGTGAATAAACTGTAATTAATGAAATAATAAATTTCAAAACTCAATCACTTAAATTATTCTTACAGGTGTTTCTAAAATATCAGTCAGACTACTAAATAAAAATAAATAACGGTAGAAATAAATTAATGAAAATAATTAAATAAATGAAGGAAAAATGCCTCCAGCAGTTTATATAAAGAGATAATGTTTGTTTTGACTGTTGACTTTGCACTTCCACGATGTGTTTTATGGAAAATGTTCTTAATGAAATAGCACCCTCAGGACTTTTTGAATACAAAATTATGTCCAAATGTATGATTAGGGACCACAGCTTTTTTCCTATAACTTTATTCCATATTAACAAAATTATCTTGCATAGTCAACATACTACAAAAATTTTACTAAGTTTTAGCAGTGGGCAAAAGTCTAAAAGTGGTAGGAATGAAAGTAGAAAAAGGGTTTAACGATAATATTCTCAAACCTATAAGCCTGAGTATCTATAACTTGTATAATGTGTGTCCTAAACTTTACTTATGAAATACTAGCTTTAAAAAATAATGGATATCCTACATGTGGGTTCATAATTATTTCTTACAGCTTGCCCTGCCTTAAGATGAGTTACATGCAGCATTAATTACTAGCTCTAATGTGTATTTATAAAATAGAATTCTCTCTTCAGCTGAAGAGACAAGGTGATTATCTATTGTAAAATTATAGTGCTTACACTGCTACCAGCTCATCAGATCTTCTGACAATCAAAACTTTAAAAATATAGTGAAGTAGCTGAAAAAAATCATAATATTGTGAAGAATGCTGTGATTCCATAGAACCCGCTTTCTCTTTCCCCTGGATGCTGTGATACTAGTGTATTTTCTCAGTTAGGACTCACCTATTGATGGGAAACACTCCTCTCGAAGCCATTCCCAAACTCTCTGTAAAATCCTGACCAAAAATGAACATCTTGTGATCACTCCTGTGCCTCCTTCTCCAAAACCTGAGTGTCTGATGTCTTCTCTCTCAAATGGAATTCAAGGGAAAAGAAAAAAAAATAAAGGAAAGTGAGCAAAGACAAAGAGAAAGCATTTGGAGAAATTAAGTTTTGCTTTAAAAGGTGTTTGAAGATGTTTGTAAACTGTATTTACACTGCATCTTAGGTCTAACCTTGATCAGCAACACTTTGGCTGACTGGCCCATTCTGAGACTGTAAACCTCAGCATGCCACCTTGATTTTATTTAATTGTTAACAACAAATGCCGCTGGGAGGTTGGATTTTTACAAACATCTATTTTCTATATCATGCTCACTATTTTCTTTCTTAAAAATAGACTGATTCCTCATAATCTGTTTTGACAGAAGTTACACATAAATACCATGTTAAATATTTTCAGTCATGAGAGAGTATGGGCATAGGGGTACAGTGGTGTGGATCTTGCCTAATTATATGCATTATACGATGTGCTATTGTTGGAAACCATCTTCTATTCATTTAATAAGGCTTTTGCAAATTGGCAGATAGCATTTGGGCTAAAACACACACAAGATATCTGCAATGAAAAAGAAAGGGGGAAAAAAAAACTCCTCTGCCTTTTCTCTAGTGTAGAGCAATTTGTCAAGTAATTAGCCAACCTAATTAAATTTTTGTAGCACTAATCAAACGAATATGCTAAAATTTTCTTTGCACAGCCAGTTTGCTGTCTGCTTGCATTTAACTTGATGGTTTGAAAGGGGCCCTACTCTGTCTGCCACTCCACTTAATAACCTAATTTGCATTTTATATTGGTAAATCAAATTAAGCACCAGTGGCTTTTAGTATGATTGACTGTGGTCAGGCCTTTTCAGATGGGACTTTTTCACAGAAAATTAGGCACATTTTAATATGACTCGGGCTGTGCTTTCTGTGTTCAGCAAACTGCATTCACTCAGCTAATTAAAAGTGCCTGCCTCCTCCACCCCCTACACATGCTAGATTTATCCAGCTGGTGTGTCCATTTTCTTTTGTACAATTTCGTGATGGAAGTATTTTTTCCTTACATATAAGATTGTCCAAGCAACACTTCAATCCGATTTTCATGAAACCTATAAACAGTACTTTGTTATAACTGATTACTTTAAGAAGTAGAAGCATCTGTGTGTAAATGCAGGCCCACAAAAGGGCTTGCAGGTTTTAGCTATTATCGGGCCTCCTCAAACTTAAGTCTCTGTTTGTTCTTATCCTATAGGGACTGATTCTGACGAATAATTCCATAATTAGCATAAAAGAAATGTCTTCCATTGTTTACTTAGTTAATTCTTTAATTGTAAAAAATCCACTTTTAATGAGGAAAATTAAAATAAGTACAAACTTGAGAACCACTTTTGGACCAGTGAGGGACTCAGCTAGTAATGACGTGTTGCCAGGCTAAAATCCTGTCTTTCATCTCAGGGATCCACTTGGCAAAAACTGGGGGGGGGGGGAGAGGAATGATTGAGAAAGTTGTCTTCTTCCTTTCCAAGTGGGCATCTTGACTCACCTCCAATATAAAAAATGTGTAAATATCTACATTTCTTTAAAATGACATAGACGCATATACTGTTAGTAACAACACCAAGAAAGCTTTCTTATTAGCTGAGCCAAAATTTGTTTTGAACAGAACATTTTCAAATATCCACAATACAAATTTATTTCTAAACATCACTAGTTTAGAATAAGCTGAATCTTTGACAAGTAATTAAGAGAGTTTTCTCACACCCATTTAACAATACTCTCCATCTTGGGTTTTCTTTATAGTCAACCATGAGGCCACAGGTGTCCATGGAAAAGGATGGGACAATATACACATGCAGGATCTTTGGCACAGGACATGTTGAAATCTCATCTGAAAACCTAAAAGGAAATGAGCTGTGTTGACTCACTGCTGACTCATGCTCCAGTTTTCTTAACGGAAGCTCTAAGAAGTGGACTGACTAGGACCATGCTCCAGCTATGTTAGAACTGATCTTTAAGACAAATCAAATAGAACTTAGGTTGTGAGAGATGATGTCAAACTTGGTAGCTGCCAGAGCAACAGTCGGATTTTCTGTTTTCCTTTAATGAAGGTCATGGTACATTTGCTATAAAATTTTAGTTCAGTTCATTCAAAAAAATGTTCACAATTCGGGAAAAAAAAAAGAAGTTATGTGATGGCAGTGTTGGCCTAATTGGAGGGAGGGTGGAGGTACATTTTCAAAGATCAAAATATCTCAGACCTCTGGGGTTACCCCTGAGGACTGTGCGTTTTGACTCAGCATTAAAGAAGGGAAAACAACAAAAACCAAACAAAAAAACCCCAAACCCTACTTTCCTCAAGGTGCATTCCTCTATAAGTTACACAGTGACAAAACACTGCGTTGTGTTTCTCATTATATTTTGAGTAGACATTTATTCATACGAATTACAGCCTAACATCCTTTTTTAAATATTCAGGCTAGAATAGAATATTGTGCTTTTAAAAAATCTGAATGTATAATGATGAATGGCATCAAAACATTTGGTGTCAGATACACATCACAGTATTACATCACTAAATATGTTAAAGAGCGACGCACATCATTTTTCCCATTGCACGGTCACAAGGTTTCACATTTTGCCGTCAATTTACAGGCACATCCAAGACACTGAAGGTGAAACAACTAGAGAGTTGGTAAAAATTTACAATATCATTATTTTTTTTCCTCTAGATCATGAGCACAAAATCGGATATTTCAAAAAGTAATTGCAAACCATGTAAATTTAGTAAAAATCTTTCATTTTTTTTTTTATTCCTTGTGTTTTATAGTTGTTGGTTTAAAAGACGTAACAGTTAGGTGTCGACATGCTGTAAGCGGTGCCACTTGTTCTCCGCACAGTTTGCCCTGATGACTAAGCCTTATGAAATAACAGCAAGGGGTTGAGTGTGGTGGCCAGTGTGCATATGGAGGTGGGGACCAGAGGTCGATGTGAAATGTCTTTCCATATTGACTTTCACTTTATTTTTCGTGACAGAGTCTCTGAACCTGGAATTCACCATTTTGGAAATTTTATTAAAGTGGAGGTAAAGCCCGGGAAATTCTGTCTCCTGCCCTCAGTGCTGGGATGATAGAGGAATGACATTTCCCCTGGCTTTTTGCTTAGTTGCTGGGGGTCCAGACTCAGCTCCTCATGTTTGCATGGCGAGCCCTATAGTAACTGGGCAATCTTTTCAGATCAGCAACATTTTGAACAGCGAATGAGTAATTCTTGTGTATAACGGGAAAACCAAGAAAACAACATTGGGAACTGTGTATAGAGTTTATGGCATTTTATCACATGCTTAGATTCCTATAATAAGCAATCAAGTTACAGGAAAAAGACAGGCAGTGAAGCTCAGAGGTGGGGTTCATGCTTAGCTTCTTTGAATCCCTGTGCTCAATATTCAGAACTAATCATAATAATAGCCAAAATAACTGTGGTAGGTAAGTAATAAGAAATTAACAATTTTACCTCTGTGAGCCCCCTCCATTTCTATTCACAGCCACATCTACCTTTTTGTTCTCCATCAGCTGTTAACAGTTGTGACCACCAATCTTCTATCTCTCTATCATTTCAAAGATGCTATTCAAATGGAATAGCATTATTTGAGGTGGGGGGAGATTCATATTCTTTTCAGTTGAGAATCAAATTGCTGCATAGTGTTGCATCCAACCATTCAGGAATGTACACATGAAGGCATGCGTTTTTCCTAGATAATTCTTATATGAGAACCTATATATGTGGTGCTTATATAGACACGTGTCACTTTCTCTGGAGTAAATGACTCAGAATTTCTTAATGTACATAGTTAAGGAGTTGAGAGTCTGTCAAATTGTTTTCAGGATTTGTGTACCATGTTATGATCCACCAAAAATTTCATACTGAAAAGATTCAGTTTTTCTACATGCTCATCAGCTTTTGATAGTTCTAGTTTACAAAGGTATTAGTTATGTTACAATTATCCTTATACTGTTATCTTGCCTTTTGCCTAAAGACACTATTTTAAGTTATCTTATTGCTTATTTTGTATATGTACATTTTCTCTTTGATAAAATGATTTCACTTCTTGTATTATCTAATTGCATTATTTGTTTATTTTTGTTATATGAACTGTCATGTAAGTTTGTGCATCCTAGATAGGAGTCCACTGTTCTTATAATTTGAAAATACCTTATTCTGCTGCCACTGAGGATCATGTTGGGATTGATGGTCCTGCTGTAGCTGGGACCATGCTGGTGTCTGTGGTCCCTGTTACCACAAAAGCCAGGTAGATGTTCATGGTCTGTGCTGTGACCAGAAGCCATGTTGGTGTTCTTGGCTAGGTGTGCTGCCAAGGATCATGATGGTGTCTGTGGCCCATGTGGCAGCAGAAGGCCATGTTGATTTCTGTGGTCCATAGATGATGCTGAGGTCCGTGACAAGTACTATCACTGAAAACCTTGTGGAAGTCCACAACCCACATTCCAGCAGACTGGAAGGGGCAAGGAAGCTACTTGTGTTAGTGATGACTGCAGAATCACAGTTGAGAAAGAATAGAGAAGGCATTTGTGCAGCGTCCCACTGCCCATACTCACACACTCAACTAACAGCCTAGATGGAAAACCATGGAAGAGAATTCTTAAAAATTGCAGCCGAAATGCTTTTAATAACTGAGCCATCTTCCAATCACTATATTCACTTTTGGGCAGGGGTGGATAGATTGGGGTTTTTGTTGTTGTTGGTTGGTTGTTCAGTGAGTTTGTTGGTTTTTGATCTGCATAGCTCAGAAGATCCTAGAACTGAAACTTTTGCAAAAGAGATTATGGCTTTACTACAATTTAGGTACAATGGTTCAGTTCAACTTAAAAATGTATCACCAACAGAAGACAAAATAAAATCATTTACTTGGGCATTACAAAAAAAAATTGTGATAAGGCTGCTGAACTGTAGCTCTCCACAGCTGAAGGCTCATGGTAGTGTTGGGAGAGTGGAAGGACTCAGTTTTTTTAAGGGGATGGCCACCTGCAGCTTGATCATGCTCCAATGAGTATAGGGGCAATACAAATTGGACTTGTGGGGTTTGTTTTGTTGTTGATTTGTTTTTAGGTTTGGGGGTTTTGTTTTGTTTGCCCCTTCTGTGGGGGAGGGTAAGAGGAATGTCACAGAGTTGGGGTGGACCTGGAGGACCTGAGAGGAGTGGGAAAATAATGTGATGGGGCATATTATGGGAAATTCCCAAATAATCAATGAAAATATGTTGGAAAAAAATGCATCATTCTAGTGTGTAAGTTATCATCTCTTCCTCTACAGTAGTTTGCATATGAAGGGTTTGAGAGTTTGATGAAACTGTTTGTTGTTTTATTCCTTTTAAAAATGAGTTACTCAGGTGCCATACCTCAGACTTTTCCAAGTTTGTTCAAAAGATTTTCTTCTGTTACTTTTATGTCTTCAGCACTTGAAAACTATCTATTTCCTTAGACAAATTTATGAAACTTCCTATCACCCCTATTGTTTCCCCATTCTGGGATGGGGTCCTTTTTTTCTTGCTACTTTTAAGGTATAATTTAGTTGTTATTTCACAGACATTTAGTCAAGGTCTATTTATTTTGCATAGGTATCCGTTTAGATTGTATGCTTAGCTTAGATTGTGTGCTTAGCTTACTGTATCTTTAGATTTTTGTCTAATAGTCAATTTGGAATTTTTAAATTTTTTTCATTTATTTTTTTATTTATTACAATTTATCCACTTTGTATACCAACTATAAACCCCTCCCTGATCCCCTCCCAATCCCATCTTCCCTCTCTCTTCTCCTTCCATGTCTCTCGAAGTCCACTGATAGGGGATGTTCTCCTCCCCTTCCATCTAACCCTAGTCTATCAGGTCTCATCAGGACAGTCTGCATTGTTTTCCTCTGTGGCCTGGTAAGGCTGCTCCCATCCCCCTCAAGGGGGAGGTGATCAAAGAACCAGCCACTGAGTTCATGTCAGACACAGCCCCTGTTCCCCTTACTAGGGAACCCACTTGGAGACTGGGCTATTAATTTGTATGCTTTTCACATCTCTTAGGAATCCATTGACAAGAATATGAAATCCTGTTCAGCAGTCTGACAAATTCTTGAAGACCAATGTTTTTTTTTTTTCAGCATATTGTCTTCAATATTTAAATGAGTAATCTATTCTGTCTTCAAGCTCTTCATTGTTTTATCTGCCCCTTCCATTCTGTTCTTGAGCTCACGTGTTGAATTTTTCATTTGAGTGTATTTTTTCAGTTATAAAATTTTCATTTTGTTGATCAGATTTTCTTATTCTTAAACTGCTTGTTTTGTTTATTACAAGCAATTGGTTAAAATTTTTTTGAGAGTGAACTAATGTGCACCTCAGATACTTCTGATATTTGTTTTGTCTCAGTGCTGACATCTAGTGATTTTTCTTATTTAGATTTTTCTTGCTTGTGATATGACAAGATAATCTGCAATTGAAATTTGAAACTTTGGGGTATATTACGAATCTCTGCATCATATCTACATATTTATCTTGGACCTCACTTGTTATAATTCTGGCATGCAAAGTAAGGAACAGGAGAGTTCTTGACAGGTGGTATGGAAATAGAAGACCTCCTTTCAGCCTTTGTTCTTATCCATTGTCACCTGCCCGCAGTAACAGCTGAATACCACCTGAGTGAAGGCTGGGGTGAAAGAGACGGGGTACACAAAGAAGGACACGAAGTCTAGATTCTGATCAAGATGTTGTTACTGAACATCAGGTTTACACTTAAATAGCAGAGAAGTACAAGCAGTTTCTCAAGGAGACAGCTTTACTTAGCCAAAACATGAGAGCTCACTCAACACAGAGTCTGCTGTCTGGTTACTGTGGTTGTACGGAGTTTATTATCCAGTTCTCAGGGTCAGAGCCCTCTGCTGTAGAACTGCCAGGGTCAATCTCTGAGACACCGAGCTTTAGATTAGAGTCAGGGCCAAGAGGCCAAATTCCACTGCTCTGATGCACACTCCAGATTTGCCATTAACTCCAAATAGGCTGCCACTATCCATAAGAACAGTAATAGTCTCTGACTCCTAATTAAGCCTTAACTGAAATTATCCTGTCTGGCAAACAGGATCCCATTAATTCTCTGGCATCTCCACTGACACCTTAGTGAATGCCAAAATTCACTATGGTTGGGCAGAACTGAAACTGGAGTGTCTATCAGGGGATACTACAGTAGTGATGGTAGCATGATGGCTTCAAACCTTCCTTTGATGGTGGAAACTAAAATTCAGTATGTGTTCTTCAGAGGGCCAATGTCGTAACCTGGCTCATTTGGAGTTAGAGGTGCATATCTAGATATGACCTCCCCTGAAGCATTCATATGCTTATGTGGTAATGGCCAGTCGTCAAAATTACAGCTGAAATTCTGTCCGTTTGCTTTGTTCTTTATTCTACAACTCCCCTAATTGATCTCTTAAGGTGAAGTACCCAACAGAGGTGTTCAGAAGTGTGGGATCTGACTCTCCTTGTCATGGCTGGCATCAAATTTGTTCCCATATGCTTCATACTCCAAAAAATAAAAGATAAAAAAAAAAGCAACAACCGCATTTGCAAAATTTTATCCCATGGAATTACATAGCATTTTACAACATAAGTGAAATCAGGGATTACATGAACTTTTAATTTTATCAAAATGTATATAATTTATTAATGGAGAATTATATCAGTTTGCACTGTCACTGTCAGAGGTGGTAGTAAAGACATTGTCTTTTCCCATGCCTGAAACAATAGTAACATTAAGATAATGTATAATAATTAGATGAAAATAAATATCTAAATACATTGTTAATTTTTATCTCAGAACTGAGATTAATCTGTTCGTATATTTATGAACTCTTTTAATTTTTCGTCTCCTGACAGTTTTTCTCTTTCTTGTTTTTTAATAATGTATGTGAGTCATACTTAGATATTATGTAATTTAAGTTATTGACAAATGTAAACGTTTTATTAGTATCAGCTTTACACTCAGTGCTGCACTTTCTTTTATAGAAAAGTGTTTTTGATTAGTAGGAGTACATTCTAAAGACAACACTGTAGGAGAGTAAATACACAAACCTAGCCACTTGCAATTTTGAAGGCTGTGTTTGTGTGTGAGTGTGTGTGTGTGTGTGTGTGTGTGTCCGTGCCTGCAGAATATAAAAGGAAACGCTGCAAACCCTGGAACTAGAGTTATGGGTACTGTGAGACAGCTGTCATGGGTGCCGGGAACCAAACTAAGGTTCTGTGTGAGAGCAGTATACTCTCTCACCTTGAATTATTCAAGCAAACAAGATTTCCTAAGTCTATTTTATATGATTTGCAAGTAATTTAGTTCTTGTTTCACTTATATACTTATGTAGACTCAGAATCCAAGGAGAATTTTTTTTTAGTTTTTTTATATTTATATAAACATTTTAGTGACCTATATATGTTAAACAAAGCTTAATATTTTACTTTTGATTCGGTTCTCTGAACATACGTTAAATCTGATGAGATAGTGATTTGCACAGACCAAGTATCAATATCAAAAATATATGCGATTAAAAAATAATATTATGCAACTTTATTCACTGTTAGAGAAGGAACTAAGGAACATGTAATCAGGTCTAAAGCTGACTTTGTCTAAAGCCCATAGCAATGGGGGGAAATAAGTATCTCAGTACAATTATCTGAGTAGTTGGTTCTATTTTTCTCTTCACTTTTTAAGTTTAGACTTATTGTAACACAAAAGAATAAATTTATGATAATGGAATTTTGAGCAAAGAAGTAGGATTTAAGAGATGTAAAAGAGTACCATTAATTGAGATAGTTCAGTTCGAAAGAGCTAAATTTTCTCCAGAACCTAAGTCTTATGTCTTCAATGACATAAGTGTAAAAATATACTTCACTACTTTTAAGAAAATAAAACCATTCTTAAATTTTAAAGTAAACTTAACTCAGTACTTTATAAACTTAAGAGAAAATTTGTCCCAAATACAGTATTTCCTTTAAAATTCACCATGAATTAAAAAAAAAAAAACAACTTTGTCTTTCTATTATAGTTTACTAGCTGATTAATTACAATTACCATGCATTAAAACTGAGTGGTTGAGGTTAGGGGTCTTCCTTCATTGTTTTTTAACCTTACTGTATTGAAACTAGGTTTCTCTGTGAGCACCAAGCCCATTAATTATTCCGTACTGGCTGAGAAGTGAGCCCCAGGGATTCTCCTGACTTGGCCCTCAACAGTCATGAAGTTGTACATGTATACAACTACCCCCAATTTTGTTTTTGTTTTTGTTTTCTAATGTGTTTGCTAGGATAGGAATCCAAACTAGTGACCTCATTTGTAGAGGAATTTTAATGCGAAACATGGCTGTTCTGCCAAAGAGATCACTTCTAAAGACCTTCTAGGTCTGTGTGGTACAGCTGGGGTATAGATAAGCCTTTAATCCCAGTAGACAGAGGAAAGAAGATATGAGTTCAAGGCCAGCCTGGTACAGAGCACACTTCAGGTAAAGGGACGCTTAGGCCAAAGAGCGGTGGTATATGCCTTTAATCACAGCACTCAGGAGACAAAAGCATGCTGATCTCTGAGTTCTAGTCAGTTGTGCTAAGCAATTCTGTTGAGAATGTGTTGAGAAGCACTGCAGTGGAGTTGAGTTTGTGGCAGTTCCATTCATGGAATTTGAAGGCAGTTTTTACTGGGAGAATTTTACAAAGAGAAGTAGAAGTGAAAACAAGCTAGACACAAGTGAAGACAGAACAAGCCAGAGGAATGAGAAGGAGGCATAAGCTTAGAACAGATTGTTAGAGTTTGTTTGAGGCAAAGCAGAAAAATTAAGTGAGAAACTAAAAGAAGCCAGACTTAATTAGTCAGCTTGGAGAAGAGTTTGAGTTAAAACAGCTGAGTTGAACCAGCTAGCCAGAGTTCAGAAATAACTAGAAAGGGTAAACTTGTATTCACTGGTAAGTCTCAGATGCTATATTCATTCTAGGCCTAGATTAGATTGCATGGAGGCAAGGAGCTTCCAGGACTAGGTGTAGGCTAGCAGTAAGCCTCCAAAAAGACAGTTATTTCCAGGACATAAAAGTTACTTTTGTACGCATACCTGTGAAACAAACACATTACCAACTGAGCAGTTTTCCTATACACTTGGGAGGTTGTTTTTGAGAAGAGAAATGCCTTAGGTGTAGTCTCAATTCAAACTTTCTCCTTTCAGATGAATTTTAATTTATGTATAAATTAAATTAATTTATTTATTGGAGCTCTCAATAGGTAGGATCTCATCTATAAGCTTTTCTATTGTCTCACAAAAGAGTGAAAATCTTCTAATCTCTTTAAGAAAAATAACCTCTAATCTCTTTAACAGATTTTTTGTACTTCTTGCCTACAACTTTAAGTTAGGTTACATGTCTCTTCTAATAACATATATATATATATATAATATATATATATTATATATATATATGCTTTTATTATATAGATAATAATAATAACAGTTGACAACAACCATTACTCATATTGAAAGGAATCTGGTTTTGAATTTTTTTCTACCCAAACATCATCCATTACATTTGAATTCATTCTCATTCAGGTTCTCAAGACGCTGGAGGAGTCAGCCAGATTATTGGTCAAATATAACAGTAATTCCCTCTAGCCTAGTTCAAGAAATATTTGTGTTTCTCATTTGCTACTTTCCAGAGATCTTAAAAGAACCAGCCAACATAATTCTAGTCAGTAGTATTACAGAAATATTTTAAAATGTTACTTTCATCTAAGCAACTGTCTTAGGGTTTCATTGCTGTGAAGAGACATCAATTATAGTCATAGCAGGAAGAATGGCTTCATGCAAGTAGATACGGTGCTGCAGAAGGATCTAAGACTTCTAAGTTTTTAGCCACATGCAAGAGGAAGAGAACTGGTTTGAGCTTCTGAGATATCAAAGCCCACCCTTATTCATTCTCCTCCTCCAAAAAGCCACACCTACTCCAAGGCCTTACTTCCTAATAATGCCATTGTTTATAGGCCTTTGGGGGCCATTTTATTTTTTCCAAACCACCACAGCCACCAACCTGTTGAAGTCACTAATCTGGAGTCACAAAACCCAGAAGAATTAAATCAGGAATTCTTACTGCATTTTTTTAAATAATTTGGAATATTTTAGGACTTTAATCTTAGTTACATTTGAAAAACTCACAATTTTCTCACACAATGTAGCATAAAAAAATTCCAGGGATTAGGACTTGGAAACTTTTTTTTTTTTTTTTTGAATTTTATTTTTTTTTTCTTATCAGTTACATTTTATTAACTCTGTATCCCGGCCATGTCCCGATCCCTCATTCCCTCCCAGTCCCTCCCTCCCTCATCTCCACCGTGCCCCTTGCCAAGTCCACTGATAGGGGGGACCTCCTTCCCATTCATCTGATCCTGTTTTATCAGGTATCTTCAGGACTGGCTGCAAAGCTCTCCTCTGTGGCCTAATGGGACTGCTCCTCCCTTGGGGGGTGGGGAGTGAAATATCCCAGAAGGAGAAAGACAAACATGGTATATACTCACTTATATAGACCTATAAGATATGATAAACATAATGAAATTTATACACCTAAAAAAGATAATCAAGAGAGCGGACATGGGGTAAGATTATCAATCCTCGTTTTGAAAGACAGATGGGATGCGCATTGAACATTGACAGGAGTCTACTGAGCGCATTTGAAAAACTCTTACTGCATTTTTTTGAGACTTTCTTCTTCTTCTTCTTCTTCTTCTTCTTCTTCTTCTTCTTCTTCTTCTTCTTCTCTTCTTCTTCTGCCTCTGCTTTTTCTTCTTCTTCCAATTTATTACTTTGTCTTCCTGCTGTTGTTATTCTTAAGGAAAGTCATTTGATGAGAAGCAAAGAGAATAGGGCAGAGAGGGATGCAGGCCACCTTACTAAATTAGAATAAGATGGCAAGTAGCTGGCTAGGAAGAAGGATAGGATGCTCCCTGTCCAAGTCAGGGTCCAGCAGAGGCTCTCCAGAATGTCTAAGTGTGTCCTGTAGATCACTAGAATACTAAAATACACACCCTAGGTAGAAAATTCAAGATATCTAAATGACATATGAACTCATCTAATGAGATACTCAGTGTATGAATGTATCTACAGAACTACATGTAACTTATAGGGTATGCAAAGGAAACCTCATATTACCAATGAACCACAAAACCCTTAATCTGTGAGACAAAAATCTCAACTCTTTGTATAGTTACCATATGAGCTTATAACCGACCCTTCCTTGTCACCAACCCCCACTACCCAATGCTTCCTCCATTGGAACTCTACTCTATCTATAAACTGTACCTGCTTCTGCTACTATCTGTTCAATTCTTTTTTCTTTTTCTTTTTCTTTTTTGTGACACACAAACCTAGGAACACTGGAAATATCTGCTATATTTTGTCGATATCAATGCCATAGACACACAACGAGACTAGAAGGCTATGGGAGCACAAAGACAATAATTAAAGATGAAGCTGTAAATCATGGAAAACCAATGATCACTGCCAACAATTAGAAACTATGATCTAGCAAAAAGTAACTTTTCCTCAGGGTCTTCAGTGTGAGCACAGTTCTATTGGTACCTTAATTGCAAACTTCCAATAAGCAGGATTGTGAGATTATTCTTCTCTTGCAGTAATGACTTGGAAATTAGCACAGTTTCAGATTTTACAAAACTACTATTAGTGTGAATTCTGTGTATTAGCTTGTGAAGTGTAGTTTAAAGGGACAAAGACAGAATTTAAACTTAAGGTCTTCCCTAATTACACGCACAGAAAACTACATTTATCTTTGCCTCTTCCTCTATGCCACCCTCTGCCCTTTTCATTCTAAAATAGAAACATAATATCAACAAATGTAGATGTGAACTCTGTGCTCATTTATAATTTAAGACAAATTATTGATTTTTTTTTTTTTTAGGCAACTACTTATTCTGTAAGTGGCCAGTTTCTTATTGTAAAATGAGGGGTGATGTCTGCTAGTCAGTCTTATACTAGTCAGTGTTAGTAATAATACCGTTTCCTCCTTGAACTTTCAGATTCTCAAATGAGTACTCACTGAAAGTACTTGGTGCATACCAATGCAATGTGATGCTTTTACAATTAATACAAGGTGGAAAGTTCTGTTAGATTTAATAGTCTACATTTCTAAAACTCAACTGTGCATATGTTAATATACCTATAATAACTTTCAGTATTTGCCTGATGTAAATATACCTCTTGATAGATGCATACTTATGTTGTTATTTCAATATCACCAAAAAGCCATGAATTTTAAACTGAAATATGTATTAAATTTGCATTCATATTGATATATTTGAATTTGAACTGCTCTTCTACTATTTCTATTTAACTGGTGTATTTTGTTTCCTTTCTCTTCTTCGCTTGCTTTTTTCTAAAAAATATTTGTTTTATTTTTATTTATTTTATTTATTTCTTGTACAGGCTGGGCTGAGAATCTGATCCTTCCCCACATGTGTCACGTAAGTATTCAGCCACTGAGATATGTACCGAGTCTCAAATATAATATTAAATATATTTTCAAGTTTTTATTTAAAAATATTTATATGATATATTTTGATCATATTCTTTCTCCATCCCCAAGCCTTCACAGACCCTTCCCACTCAGACTCATGTCCTCTCTTTCTCTCTAAACAAAATGAAACAAAATATAAAAAATAACAAAAATAAAAACATACAAAATTTTTAAAAATGAAAATCAATAAAACAAAAACAAACAAACAAACCAAAGGCATACACAACAGAAATCATGGAGTCTGTTTTGTATTTGCTAAATGCTCTTGGACATGGGACCCAACCTGAAGTGCACGTAATATAGCCAATGACACACCTTAGGGGAAAACAAATTTTCCTTTCCCCAAAATGTAAAAATTGCACATAGTATTTTGATAAGAGTGGGACTCTATGTCCACATCCCCTTCTCAGCACTAGGACTTAAACATATATATTTTTCCATATCCTTCTATCAGGGCATGATTTATATTTCGTTTTGTTATTTTATAGGCATCCTGAAGAGTATAGAAATCTAATCTATTATATTCAAATGCAAGCTATTTTTTTTTTTTTTGCACATTTTGTTAGCCCATTCTCCTGGCATTTAAGCTATTGTCATAATGTTTAATTTCACATACATTTTGTAAGAAAAAAAATGACGGTTACAACATTTTTTTGTAAAATTAATTTATATTTACCCATATATTAGTCTATTTCCTGACTTCAGAGTTAATACCTGATGTTATTTATGAACTTTGTCTTTCTACTTGAGGAATTCTTATTAAGTATTATAGATCTACTGGCAAGTTGTTTAAAGATGTACTCTTTTTACATTTATTTTGAGAAAAATATAATATTTTTCATTATTTCTAAAGTAGCACTCTCTTAAAACTCTTGGCTTCTTTTAATTTTTTTATTATTATCATTTATTATAATGTATTCAATTTGTATCCCGTCTGAGGCCTCTGCACTCATCTCTTCCCTTCCCTCCCTCTTTCCCCCTCTGACCCTCCCCTAGTCCACTGATAGGGGAGGTCCTCCTCCCCTTCTATTTGACTCTAGCCTATCAGGTCTCATCAGGACTGATTGCATTGTCTTCCTCTGTGTCCTGGCACAGCTGCACCCACCAGGGGGATGTGATCAGAGAGCCTGTCACTAAGTTCATGTCAGAGAAAGCCCTGCTCCCCTTACTAGAGTCCCTGCTTGGAGACTGAGTCCATGGACTAAATGTGAGCCAGGGTTTTAGGTACTCTCTGTGCATGGTCCTTGATTGGAGTATCATTCTCTTCAGGGCCCCCAGTGCTCAGATTTTTTGGCTCTGTTGGTTTTCTTTTGGAGTTCCTGTCCCCTCCATGTCTTTCTATCGCCTGCTTCTTTTATAAGATTTTCTTCACTCTATCCAAAGTTTGGCTGAGTCTCAGCCTCTGCTTTGATACCTCTATCAGTAGTCTTTCAGAGGCCCTCTGTGCAGGCTCCTGTCCTGTTACCTGTCTTCTCCTGCTTCCTATGTCTATGGCATTTGTCCTTCTGAATGTAAATTGAGCATCTTCCCTAGGGTTTTCCTTGTTGTTTAGCTTCTTTAGGACTACAGCTTTTAGTATGTTTATCCTACATTATGTGGCTAATATCCATTTATGAGTGAGTATATGTCATGTGTGTCTTTCTGCTTCTGGGTTACCTCACTCAAGATGATCTTTTCTAGTTCCCTCCATTTGCCTGCAAATTTCATGATTTCCTTGTTTCTAATTGCTGAGTAGTGTTCCATTGTGTAAATGTACCATAATTTCTGTATCCATTCCTTTTTTGAGGGACATCTAGGTTGTTTCCAGCTTCTGGCTATTATGAATAGAGCTGCTATGAACATGGTTGAGCAAATGTCTTAGTTGAGCATGTTGCTTTAAGAACAACAATCAATAAATGGGACTTCATGAAAGTGAAAAACTTCTGCAAAGCAAGGGACACTGCTGTCAGAACAAATGACAGCCTACAAACTGGAAAAAGGATCTTCATCAGAGTGCTAATATCCAAACTATATAAAGAACTTAAGAAGTTAAACACCAACAAACCAAGCAATCCAATTTAAAAATGGGGTACAGAGCTAAAGAGAGAATTCTCGATAGAGGAATATTGAATGTCAGAGAAACACTTAAAGAAATACAGAACATCCTTAGCTATCAGGGAAATGCAAGTCAAAACTACCCTGAGATTTCACCTTACACCTATCAGAATGGTTAAGATAAAAAAAAAAAGAGGGGGGAAAAAGAAAATAAGTGAATGAAAAAGTGATTTTTATGTATACATTGTAAGGTTATGTCTTTCTATTTTGACTATTCTCCTCTCCTACTGTAAGTATTATACATAATAAAAATGTTTTTCACAGTGAAAAAAACAAACTCAAGTGACAACACATGCTGGAGAGGATGTGGAGAAAGGGGAACCCTTCTCCATTGCTGGTCGGAATGTGAACTTGTACAACCACTTTGGAAATCAAGCTGATGGTTTTTTGTTGTTGTTTTGTTTTGTTTTGTTTTGTTTACAGAAAATTAGGAATAGTGCTACCTTAAGGTCCATCTATATAACTGTTAGGCATATACCCAAAATATGCTCAACTATACAACAAGGACATTGGCTTTTTATTTTATTTATTTTATTTTTTGGATGTCAGTTATAAGTCCTAGTGAGACTTTACGCTTGCAAATGCTGCTGCTGTCCGGAGAGAGTTCTAACTTGTTCCTGTGTTAGACAGATAGAAAGTTGAGAATGGAGCCAACCATGAACATTTCACACAGAAACTATGCTGAATCCAGGCCAGGCTGTGATTTTCAGAAATGCTTAATTGACACTCAGCCTCTTTTTCTGTTTTGAAGACAGGCTTCTAAGAGACTCAGCATGTATATTAACGTCCCAGCCCCTATCAGGGCTTGAATCTCAGTCATTTTTCCTCAGCTCCATAGGCTTTGAAGTGTTCTGCTTAGTCATTTAGAAATTTTATGAGTTTTTTTTCCTTAGTTTTTCACATTAACAAGTTTATAATTTGACAAGTTTAAGAAATAATCATATATTTAAAAGATCAGAAAAATCTCCTTTTGTTCATTAGAACCTTACATGATATAATTAAAAGGTTTTTTTTTCTACTTGCAAAAGGCTTTTCAACATGTTCCTATACCAAAATAGCACCAAGAATGCAGCTCTGGACCATAGCTCCAGAAAGAGCAACAGACAACTGTCAGTTGGCAACTGTCTACCACTAGAACACATCCTGCCCAATCCTTCTCCTTTTAATATCTTTACTGATTCTGCATAGATTCTTTGTGTGGTATACAGTATTTCTAGTTGTTCTTGAGGTTATTGTTTGTCCGAAAGTAGCTACTCTAACCTAACTGGGAGTTCTCGCTTTAATATGTCCACGAATAGTGCTCATATCTTTATCTATTCTTCTGAACATATTCGAGATGTTTCAATAATTTCACTTACCTAAGAACTTATCCATAAAGTACTTCTCTAGGCTCCATAATATACAGATAAACTTTACTATAAAAAGGGTATAGCAAGAATATTCCTGACTTCAAGGAAGAAGGGTATATTTCCAAGACCAAATGAGAAAATAATAGCCTCTTATTTCAAGGTGGTTGGTATTCTAAAAGAAATGAAGCCACATAGACATGTATACAGAACTTAGCATTATATCTAAGAGCCAAAAAAAGGTCAAGGGCTGTCACTGTACCCTGAATCTAAGACAGAAGCATGGAACAGATCCTTTCGTACAGACATAAGGAGGAAACAACCATGGAAATAACTTGACTGCAGACTTCTAGTCTCAGGAATTGTGAGACACAAATTCTATTCTTCTTAAGCCATTTATTGTGCTTTGTTAAAGTACCCAAAGACAACTAATAAAGTATTTATGGCACAGTGTTAAGAACTGTTTCTAAAATCAACCATTTTCTAACAAATACTTTATGCCAATTAAGTTTTACATCCATAAATATGATCTCACTATAATGACCTCAGTAATTTTTATTGCCTTGCTTAAAGTGAATTTTTGTCATTTTGAAAACCATTACTGTATTATTCTCTGCTTCTATTTGTCCTATTAAATAGAGGATTAATCCTTGGAAATATGCAAAGAGAATTGAGAAAGCCTATGTAACTTAAGACAAATTCAAATTCTTATCTTTTTGTGTACGCATGTATTAAACTTTAAAACCTAATGAGTCGTTACTAAAATCCAGGCACTGTACTAAAAAGAAGCCAATAATGCCTACACTGTCATATACATCTTCTCACAATACTTTCAAAGAAAATTTTCTAATAAATTATGTGTGGGCAAAGATTGGAGCACATATGATTGAAAATGTATGTGATATGTTTAGCATAGATTTGTAGCTATAGCATAGAAAGACCAGGTTGGGATGTTAAAAAGATAATCTATGCTGTATATAAACATACACATTTCTAATTTGACATAGATATTGGTTGTAACAATCTGGTTCATGTGATCGTAGAAGCTGAGAACACGTAAGTTTTCTAGCTGAGACCAAGAAGGGCTGATGATATAGTTAGAACCCCAGACCAAGTTCTAAGAAGCAATAGAGCTAGTATAATTTCTGGTCTGTCTAAGTCACAAGGAACTAACTGATATTCCAGCTCAAGAAGAATCTGTGAGGGAGGAAATTCTGCCTTCATTAACTTTTTTATTGTTCATGCTTTCAGCAGATTGCAAGGAAACCAAGCAGTACATTGTACGTGGCCTTTTGTTTTGTTTAGTCTATTGAAGAAAGGCATAACTTTATGCAGAAATAAATTTACAGACACAAAATGAAGTTTATCCTAATGTTTAGGTATCTCATAACCCAGTAAAGTTAACAAATGCAATTAACCATTTTATATAGATTTTTCACAGATATCACCTTTAAGCAACCATTTTAAAGATTACTTAAAAATCAAATCAATGCAAGCCAATACTTAGAGATGACTGCCAAGATCTCTTTTCTATGTAATCATTTTTGGAATCAGAATTTTGACACAGAGATGCATTTATTTCTTCTATTACATTTTTATAAAATATGCACCATTACTCAGACTTTTGTCACTGTGACAAAAATGAGACGCAGCATTTTAAAGCATCAATAAAAGATTTGTCTTAGCTCACAGATCCATAGCATGAGGCTGCAGTCCATGATAAATAGGCTCCAGAAGATCAGAGTTGAAAGGTCTGGTGCATCAGTTTAGTTCCTCTGAAAGAAAAATGTTTTAACAACCATCAATTGCAGCCTGTCAAACCATCTAGAGAAACCTCAGTGACCATGCTGCTGAGAGTTCTTTATCCAGTCATACAGTGTGAAGCATCTACTATTTGCTAGTGTGAGTTGCATGAGCAAAATTCTTGAGTTTAATAGTCCTTTTCCCTAAAGAATTGTGCTTCAGTTAAAAGCATTAGATGATTAGCAAAAACCAACATAACAGGATTAAAATAAAATTCTGCTTAACAAAGGATAAGCTAAAATACAAAGAGAAAGGCAGATGGTTAAATTAATTATTGGGTTATATCTCAGATGGTAAAACGTTGGCCTCATGTGTGTAAATTACTGCATTAAATCCCTCGCAACCCATACACCAAGAGTCAGGGCACACACTTGTAATCCCAGAGCAGAAGTTCAAGGACATCTTGGCTACAAAGCAAGTTTGAAGCCAGCATAAGCAACAGAATAATTTAGCTTTAAAAATTATGTAAATGAACATCATAGAAGAATTTCTCCTAGGTAGTCAGGGAAAGAGGAGCTTTCTAAGTTTCATAAAGCATAAATCGAATGGTGTGGATGAACAAGAAGTGCTGAAGTGGCTAAAGTTGTCTCTGAGGTGTGAAGAACCAACAGGCTCTAAGAGAGTAGCAGCTGTCAAAAAAAAAAAAAAAAAAAAAAAAAAAAGCCCAGATGGAGAATGTTACCAGCGCTATTGAAGATGCTTTAGGAAGGGAACAATACCAATTGTCATGTCATGTGTAATCAGAGGGTAAGGAAGAAAGGAATGACGCTGAAGACAGAAATGAAAAAGCTGTAGCCCATTGCCAAATCCAGCCTGGGTACAGGTTTGTTTAAATTTTAATTTAAATTTGAATGGAACTCACATACTCATCTGTGTGTGTTCTTTTGTACTTCTGTGCAGAATTTCATAACAGTTACAGAGATCCTAAAATAATACTCGAGAATTCTATCCAAAATAAACTAAAAAAAAAAAAAAAAAAAGATACTAAGGCTTGGAATCCAGTTTGGATTGAGATTGTTTAAAAATTGATGAATAAATAAATGCTTGAATAGAAAATAAGAGCTGACATAACGAGTTATTTGTTATATGTCTAGTTACTGTGAGAAATTTTAAATCTGAGTCCAAATAAACTGAGATTTATCAGATAAGAAACTAATCACGAAATGAATTCATGTATTTCTTAAGTATTATAGTGTATAGTCTTGGGTTCGTGTGTGTGTGTGTGTGTGTGTGTGTGTGTGTGTGTGTGTGTTTGTGTGTGTGTGTGTGTGTGTGTGTGTGTGTGAGTACGTGTGTGTTTGTGTGTGTGTGAAGTAGAACACAAAGTTCCTTCCCTTGGAAGAACTTTATTTCAAATCAGAAACACATCTTGTTTTAATAATAAAAAAAAGCAGTATATAATAAAATTCTGAGAGTTTTATAAGAACCCTGAGTGCTGTTGTACCTTTTAAGGCGTGTGCTACTAGTACTTAAGCCATCCAGAAAACAAAAATAGGAAATAAGGAAAACTAATTGCTTAAAAACACCCCAGCCTGTTCTCCATGTGGGTAGCATGTGCCGTGAAACCTAAAATGCTTGCTCAGGTTGATTAGTATAATGTGAAGTGCCTTAATGTAGCGTACCTAAGTCCAAATGACTCAAGAAAATTGTTCCATGTGGAATATTTTGTTACTTACATTTATATTAAAATTTCTAAGTATTTTATGTGTCCACAGAGACAAAAACCATCTAAATACAGTAGTTTGGAAGCTGAGATTGTTTAGTGCTTTATTTAATGATTCTTTTAATAAGTCCAGTTTTTCCTGCTCTGGTTTTTGTGCAGTCATTATGATTATTGGGCATAATTATGAACTTTGTTCAGAATTTCTCATAAATTTTAAAACTTATTTAGTTTTTTAAAAAGTTATACCTTACCATCTCTCTCTTACAGTTTGTAGCTAAGAGACAGCTACAAATAAAATTTTCAAAATTTCCTCAAATGGGATTCAGGGAAGTCTGAAAAAGTTATCTCATTAGATGATTACATAATCAATTCTAGTTCCAACAAAATGCTAATTGGCTTACTATACCATACCTTACCTTGATGAACTCTTTATCTGAGGATAAATGGATTTTCACAAAACAGACTTACAAGTCACATACAACATGTGCATGTGTTTGAACATTGGAAAAGACTAAGAGATGGAATAAGGACAAATCTAATATGGAGAAACCTAGTATGAGACCTGAATGATAGGAATTCATACACATGGAATATTTTTGTTCTTGAGTTTGTGTTATAGCTTTTAGCATTTTGTTTGTCCATGGAAGAATAATCAATGTTGTTGATATTCAATAATGTTTGTAATGCTCAATGTAGTAATAATAATCAATAGTTTATAATAATGATTAATCAAATATCAGTATTATTAAGGCAATAATTAGGCTTTTCTTATCCCATATTATGTATCTCATAATCAAAACTGAAAAGATGATCCAAATATTAGTATTGTGTATTTCATAATGGAAAGAATAAGTGATCATATCATTGATAATTTTTCAAAAGTAATGAGAGACAAATTACAAGATGCAGGCAGAACACACAGAAAACTTCAAGCATAATATTAAAATCAAAGACAAAGAAATTATTTAAAGAAGACAGCGAAAAAGAAAAGAAACTTATTGATAAATTGACAAGAAAAAGTTATGCAAGACTTCTCATAAACTATGGCTGTGAGGAAAGATTAGCCGGTGTGGTGGTTGACATAGAGTGTCAATACTGACAGGATCTCGAATCACCTATAACAGTTTCTAGGGCTGAATAAAAATGAAAAGGTAAGTATGCACCAGCCTTATTGCTTACTCTCCTTCCTGACACTTGATGCATGTGACTAGATACGTGAATCTCCTGCTGCTGGCTTATCTACCATAATGCCTACCCTAATACCCTAAACAAACAAAACAAAACAAAATGACCTTTCTTATAACTTCCCTTTGTCAGGCCTTTGTCACAGTAGTGAGGAAAGTAACTGAGATAGATACACATATATCTGTTGCTGGTGGAAATCTATTGGCTTAAAGTTCTCCATCTAAACACATTATCTTTCAGAAGTGGTGAACTAGATTTTCTCAGATAAATAAAAATTGAGACTTGTGCTTAATAAATCCGCTAACTTCATGCCTGTTTTTCTAGCTACAACAAAATACTTGAGACTAGACAATATGCTTTGTCATATCTAAACCTGTATGTGGGGGTATGTGTACTAATCTTGTATCTTGGCTAATATTGGAAAATCAGAGGACAGCTTATGGTAGTGAGTTCTGTGCTTCTACCATGAGTGAAGCAAAATCTCTGACAACTGACAATTAGAAAAACAGTCAAATCAACATACAAGGAACTACTTAATTTAGATTACTTATTTATTTGGATAAGCAAAATAAATAAGAGCAATGCAATAAAGGATGGAGTGAAATTTTGTGGTGCAATATATTCTTAGTATTAGCATATGGTGCCCATATTATCCATGAAGTGGTATGGCATTATTTAGAAGTGCACTTTTCTTAGTTTTAAATATGTAGAGCAAACCCTAGGGATGCTAAATAATGGGGAAATGAAGACCTTGAAGGAAATTACAGACATAACAAAAGAAAGACAATAAAGTCTTATAAACCACATTGGTCGAACCAATAAAGATAGTGGAAAACACAATGAGACAAAAATGAAGCAAAATAAGCACTTAGTAAAACACAAATGGGAATGTAGACATTAGCTTAACTGGATCAATTAACACTGTACATGTGAATTTTCCAATTACACAAACTAAAAGTTAGAGAATGCCAGAATGCATCATAAAGTAATAAGCAGCTGTGTATTGTCTACAAGAAAACTCTTTATATATAAAGAATCAGATTATTTAAAGAGAAATTGATATGTGTGTTAGGGCTAAAGAAATAGAAAAGTGATAATATTTTAGACAAAACATACATATGAATAAAAAATAAACAAAGATAAATAGGAAAAAAATCCTGGGAATACCTGAAAGAGAAAAGTCAACTAATGTAGTTGGAAACTTTAACACAATTCAGTGATTTACGGAAACATCAAGAAAGGTATCATTAAGGATGAAGCTGGCCAGAACAACACCAAAAGAAATCTGTGTGTAATCAACAAATACAGAAAACTTCATCAAACAACACTAGAGTATATTCTTTCCAGAGGCACTCATGAAACACTCTCTAAAATAGACTATGAGATGAAACTTAAAAAACATCTTCAGTTTAAAAGAATAGAAATCATACAATGTATATCCTTAAATAATATCGGAATTAAAATACAAATTAGTGAGCAAAATGTAGCTGATGATTATTTAACCCTGGTTAAATAACATACTTCTTTTTAAAATAGGTCTTTATTAATTTTTTGAGAATTTCACACAATGTATTTTGATCATAATCACCTACCAATACCTCCAGCACCTCGTAGATTCACCCCTTACCTTCCTTCACTCTCCTAACATCATGTATCTCTGCTTTTTCATTTGTTTGTTTGTTTGTTTGTTTGTTTTAATAAACAAAGGCTAACTTGTGCTGCCCATATACTCAAGCAGTGTCAACCTAGGGCTGCCCCACCCTAAGGAAAATGAATCTTTCTTCCATAGAAGCCATCATCTTACTATCAATAACCTCTCAGTATGGTGGAAACTGATGATTCTCTCCCAGCTCCATGCTGGAACGTTGACTGGCTTGGTCTTATGCGTGTCTTGTTTATGCAACCATAGCTCTTGTGAATTCATGAGGGCAGCTGTTTTGCCATGTCAAGAGACACTGTTTTGATCCAGTTCTTCCTGACCTCTGGCTTTTACAGTCCTTCCATTTCTGCTAAGATGATTCCTTATCCTTGTGGGAGAAGGGTTATGTAAATACACTATTTGTGACTTAGCATTCCAATGACATTCTATGCAGTTTGACTAGCTGTGGTTTTCTTCATTAGCTACTGCCCATTGCACAAGAGATCTCCTCTGATGAAGTCTGAAAGGTAAAATAATCTATGTGTGGAGGTAAAATTTGACACTTGCCTGATGCTATGTCTATTTAGCAGAATAACAGTAGTAAGTTCACTACTAGGGCCTTTGAAAAACCCCACACAAGTATGCATTCTTGTCCAGAGTTACAGTGCCAAGCATGTTAGCAGGCATTTAAACCCAGTGAGAAAGCATGTGGCTAGCCCATAACATTCATACCAGTATTGCACCAATGAGCTTATTTTGCTATGCCAATCATCATTGTCATTCACAGATATCAAAGGAGGGTAAGATTGTTGATGACTTTTTCCCTTAGCAGTCTACAAAGCACCTCCTTACACTGAGAAAGCGAGTCATAGAGAGAAAACCATCAAGTTATTAAGAACTTCATTTCTTCAATCTGGAGCTTTCTTAGACAATTAAGAATAGCACTTCCTCAAGATCGAGCTATACCACTCCTACGCATGTATCCAAACGATGCTCAAGTACACAACAAGGCCATCTGCTCAACCATGTTTGCAGCAGCTCTATTTGTAATAGCTAGAAGCTGGAAACAGCCCAGATGCCCCTCCTTTGAGGAAAGTGTGGTATATTTACACAATGCAATACTTCTCAGAAATAAAAAACATGGAAATCTTGAAATCTGCAGAAAAATCATGGGAACTGGAAAAGATCATCCTGAGTGAAGTATCCCAGAAGCAGAAAGACACACATGGTATATATTCACTCATAAGTGGATATTAGATATATAATATAGGATAAACATACTAGAATCTGTACACCTAAGGAAGCTAATCAAGAAGGAGGACTCTGGCTAATATGCTCAATACCCATTCAGAAAAGCAAAGAAGATGGACATCAGAAGAGGGAGAAAACAAGGAACAGGACAGGAGCCTACAAGAGGGCCTTTGAAAGGCTCTATCCTGCAGGGTATCGAGGAAGATGCTGAGACTCATGGCCAAATTTTGGGCAGAGTGCAGGGAATCTTTTGAAAGCAGTGGGAGATAGTAGGACCTGGAGAGGACAGGAGCTCCACAAGGAGAGCAACAGATCCAAAAAGTCTGGGCACAGGGTCTTTTCTGAGACTGATATTCCAGCTAAGGACCACTCATGCAGATGGCCTGGAACCCCTGCACAGAGGTAGCCCCTGGCAGCTCAGTGTCCAAGTGGTTTCCATAGTAATGGGGACAGGGACTGTCTCTGACAGGAACTAATTGGCCTGCTCTTTGATCACCTCCCCCCTGAGGGGGCAGCAGGAAGACAATGCAACCACTCCTGATGAGACCTGATAGATTAGGATCAGAGAGAAGGGGAGAAGAACCTCCCTTATCAGTGGACTGGAGGAGGGGCACAGGTAGGGAAAAGGGAGGGAGGGTGGAATATGGTGGGGAGGACGGAGGGAAGGACGGGGGGGGGGGATACAAAGTGAATAAACTGTAAATAAATAAATAAATAAATAGATAAATAGATAAATAAATAAATAAATGAACTTGATTTATGAATATTGTATGAGTGAAGTATGTGAAGTCTTCAGCAGCCAAGAACAATTGCAATAATCTGCATTATTTTAGATTCTTTGGGACACCCCTGACCAACAACGATAGGGAAGTACCTGGCACTGGTTTCTATTATTGGCACTGGTTTCTATTATTTATTTAGTTATTTATTTGACAAACTTATATATGGCAATGCCTTCTTGGAGGAGCATTATTCCCCAAATGATACTTCTACATTTAAATTATTTATTACGTGATAAATAGTAGGTTTCCACATGGCTTTTCCAAACATGCTTAGTGCTATTTATCCTTTTTTCCACCCCCTCTACATATCCTGTCCTCATGTGTCTCTCCGCAACTCAACCTCATTTCCCATTATTGCCTCTTTCTCTTTTATGTTTCCTAGAACAATACTTTATAAATAACAAATTGGTAAAAATGATTCTCAAAAGAAATTTTAAAATTGAATACAGTTTTAGAGAAAATCAGTAAAAATAAAAGGTTATCCTTTAAAAGATAAGTTGAGTTGATAATATTATAGCTGATTGATAATCAAAAGAGAAAAAGATATTTTCTACAAATATTAAAAATGAGTCATCATTAGTCATTCGTTAAACATTAAATGGGATAAATGAATGGATATGACTAGCAATTTCATGTTCACATATTTCATATCTCATATATAATAGACAAATTTCTTAAAATATATAAATTACAAAGATTAATCTAGACTGAAATAGATAATTCAAATTTATCTCCACTAAAAATAGTGACACACTAATAATGAATAAGTTTCAAATTAAAAAATACTAGATCTAGAAAGGCTCTATAGGGAAGAATTGAATAGTTCTAAAAGAAAAATACCAATTCTGTTTAAACTGTCCAGAGAACAGAATAAAAGCAAACAGTATGTAGCCCATTGTATGAGGCAACCATTACCTTAATACCAAAACCAGATAAAGGCATTAAAGGAAAGAAAAACTACAGGCCAATATATCTTAAAAACATAGATGTAAAACTTCAACAAATATTAGCAAATTGGATCCAACAAAGGATAAAATTAATTATGCTCCATGACAAAATGAGATGGATTCCAGGTATGCAAGGCTGTTTCAACATTTGAAATCAATTAATATAATCCACAACATAAACATTCCAAGAAGAAAAAAAAAATTATACATACCTAACAATAGATGCATAAAAATTATTTGACAAAACCCGATTCTGTTCATGATTAAACAGCTCTCCATAAAGGAGAACAAAGAGAAAACGTCTCAATTTGTTAAATAATTTGTATGCAATGGTATCAGAAAAACAGCAAAATAGGAAACACCAAACACCTCTCTCCTTCACACTGGGAAAAACCGGGGGGCAGCAATAACTATCAAATGTTAAGAACATGTCGGTAAATATACTAAAATTTTGGAATATGCCCAAAATAATCATGAGCCCACGTGAACCTGCATGTGAAAGGAACATAACAACATCACCTCTTTCTGTCTCTGCTTCCTCCTGTCTTTACTCTTTTCTCTTTTCCTCTCTTTATCCCTAACCCTTCCCCTCCATCTCCATCTCTATCTCTCTTCTTACTTCCCTCTACAAAGTTTGCATACCACTAGAGAGAAAATGTACTTTGGACCAAACGTATAATTTGTTGTGGGACAAGAGAACTGTCATGCGCTTCCTACTTCCTAGCAGTCCTTGATGGCTCCCAAGGAGTTTACCCTACCCTTACACAGATAACATGGTAATGGCCAGCTAGATGACCTGTGATCACACAGGTGTTTCTCACCAGTGTGTGGCTTTGTGGTGATGGCTATGTGTTGCTAGCAATGAAAGTACTTAATATATAACTCCCAAAGCCAAGCTGGTTACTCTCAGAATGTTCAAACTGGTTTTAATGCTAGGGTAGCTGGTGTCAGGCCTTATTCCAAACATACACAAGAGACAGATATGTGTGCTACAAAGTGTACATTGTATAACAGTGTACAAGAGCAGGATTTACACCAGCTGGGTGGTCAAAGAGTGGCTGTGCTCCAAAACCTATACTGAGAACATGCTCTTGGAACAGAGCAACATTTTTCATCCAACTACAGTAGCTATCCTTGTACTATAAAGGCATTCACATCAGCTACAAGGTGCAATCCTCAAGGTGACCACAGTAGCTGGTTATAAATTACCCTAAGTAAAAGGGCTTAAGAAGCAGCTCCGTCTAAGCCTTATGGAGCAGAGCAAATTCCAGCGAGAGCCCAAATGCTAGAGGTGGAGCTGCAGGGTTTGATATTTTCCTTCCTGGATTTCAGCCTCACTTTGATCCAAACTTTCCTTCCTATGCCCTTATTCTTCTTCTTTGGAAGAAAAATGCTGACTCTGTCCTAGGACAAGTTCTAACATAGATTGGAAATAAGTAGCATTGTTCAGCAGAGGACACATAGTGAAGAGATTGTTGTGAATCTCAGATCAGGCTTCAAACTTTGGAATTGTAAGCAGAGTTGGGATGGTTAAAAAATGTGAGGACTTTTGAAGGTGGAATAAAAGTTTTTAGACTGATGAGATGTCAATGAACCTATGGCAGCTTGAGGGAACAATATTGTAGACTGTATGTGAACTGTCACCACAGACATATCTGGTCACCTTCTTTGGAAGGCTGTGAAACTTTTCATAAGCAGAGCCTTGTTAGTGAAATGGATCTTTAGGGGAAGTCCTGGAGTCTTTATAGCCTAGCATCGCCCATGCCTGCTGTACTTCCTAATTCTCGTCAAGTTGCTTCTCTTCAAGAATGTGATCACAAACAACAACAAAAACAGCAACAACAACAACAACAATAATAATAATAAACAACTAATATATGAGGTGCACATCAGCAAAATATTTGAAATGGAAATGTAGTCCAAATCACACAATCAATTTTTCTTTAGTCGCTTTGCTGAGTTTCACAATGGGATGTCATTTTTGTGATGTAGAAGTTCTGGCAAATCATAATAATTGCCATCAGCTTGTAAATCTGCTTTATAGGACCTAGAATGCTCAGAGGAGAGTTTAAAAGTAGGTAGAGACAGTGCTCCTAGAGACTACCCTGGGGACATGAAAGTAAGTATGTGACTATTTGTGCTGAGCTAAACTACCTAACAGAGTCTGTTCGGTCGGGGCAAAGGGTTGTTTGTTTGTTTATTTTGTTTTGTTTTGTTTATTTTCTATACATTTCTTTTTATTCATTTGCCACTGTTTTCATTTCCCTCACTGAATGTTTTCCAACAAAGCACTTAAAATTTTGAAGATTTTGTTTAATGTATTGTAAAACGATTTTCCAGTGGTTGCTCTAAGTCTCAGCATACATATTTTCAATTATCAAGATCAGTTTTAGATTTATATTAATTTGATTTTTGTGATGGAGAGAGAAGGATGTGATCAAAACACACTGTGTGGAATATTTTTAAATAAATTTAATTTTAAAAGAAAGAGGACCCAGGGTAAGATGATTAATCCTCACATAGAAAGACAAATGGGATGTGCATTGGACATAGGAGAAAACAAGAAAGAGGACAGGAGCCTACCGCAAAGGGCCTCTGAAAGACTCTACCTAGCAGTGTATCAAAGCAGATACTAAGACTCATAACCAAACCTTCGGCAGAGTGCAGGGAATCATATGAAAGAAGGAGGAGTTAGTATGACGTGGAAAGGATAGGAGCTCCGCAAGGACCAAATATATCTGAGCACAGGGGTCTTTTCTGAGACTGACAGTCCACCAAGAACCATGTGTGGATATAACCTGGAACCTCTGCTCAGATATAGCCTGTGGTAGCTCAGTAACCAATTGTTTTCCCATAGTAAGGAGAACAGGAACTATTTCTGACAGGAACTCAATGGCTGGCTCTTTGTCCTCCCGACCCTCCAAGGGAGGAGCAGTCCTGCTAAGCCACAGAGAAAGACTTTTCAGCCAGTCCTGAAGATACCTGATAAAACAGGGTCAGATGAAAGGGGAGGAGGTCCTCCCCAATCCGTGGACTTGGAAAGGGGCAGGGAGAAGTTGAGGGAGGGAGGGTTTGGGAGGGAATGAGGGAGTGGGATACAGCTGGGATACAGAGTTAATAAAGTATAATTAATGATAAAAAATAAAAAAATTAAAAGGGAAAAAAGGTATATCTATAGATGTCTATTTCTTTTGTCTGTTATATTATTAATGTTATTATAATACTATTATGCTTTATGTACATATGTAATTTTTCTATGTAAGAAAAGCAGCAATATAAACTTACATGTGATAGTGTTAAAAACACAATATTACATTGTTAGAATTTGCTTCATTTCACTCACCTTCTTCTGTTATTGGCAAACATACATTATCTGTATGTATCATAGACACAAATGTATATTTTAGACATATTAACTTGGACAAATGTTACTGTTCTAAGACAGGGTTTTGCCCAAGATTGGTCTTGAACTTGAAATTCTCGTGCCTCCACAAACTGAATGCCTGGACCACATCATATACATCTAGCCTTGGCTTTACAAACATTTTTTTTACAAACATATTTTTAATAAATTAAGACAAGAAGGATAAATCTATTCCAGCTGACTTATAATTGTGCAGTTAGCTCTTTGATGCTTTCTGACTTTTATGTGTGTCAGTTTGCACCTGTGAAAATAACTTACGTCCAGCCTGAAAACGTCCTTTAATATCCTATAAATAGTTCCAATGAAATTAGTTCTCTCAGTTTTCTTTTTATTTGTTGAATACTTTTTTTTGTTATTATCTTCAAGATAACTCTAATAGAAGAAAGAGTCTTTGTTGAAAAGAAGGGATTCTCTCGGCTTTCGTTTACCTTAGTTTGTTTCAGTTTATTTTCTTCCTTCTGAGGCAATTTCTTATTATCATCCCATCCATCACCCTGTCCTTGTTTCTTCAGAGACTTCAGCTATTAATACTTCTGATGTGATTTTTTTTCTTGGTGCATATAAGATTCACTTTTCTGTCTTTGACTTTTAGTACCATAACTACAATGGATCTCTTTTTTTTTTTTTAATTTTACTTTTTTCTTATCACTTACATTTTATTAACTCTGTATCCCAGCCATGTCCCGCTCCCTCATTCCCTCCCAGTCCCTCCCTCCCTCCCTCATCTCCACCATGCCCCTTGCCAAGTCCACTGATAGGGGGGACCTCCTCCCTATTCATCTGATCCTGTTTTATCAGGTATCTTCAGGACTGGCTGCAAAGCTCTCCTCTGTGGCCTAACAGGACTGCTCCTCCCTTGGGGGGTGGGGAGGCCAAAGAGCCAGTCATTGAGTTCCTGTTAGAAATAGTCCTTGTTCCCCTCACTATGGGAAACCAATTGGTTACTGAGCTACCACAGGTTACATCTGAGCAGAGGTTCTAGGTTACATTCATACATGGTCCTTGGTTGCATGTCAGTCTCAGAAAAGACCCTGTGCCCAGATATATTTGGTCCTTGTGGAGCTCCTATCCTTTCCTCATCAGACTAACGCCCCTTCTTTCTTATGATTCCCTGTACTCTGCCAAAGGTTAGGTCATGAGTCTTTGCTTTGAAAACACTGTTAGTTAGAGTCTTTCCAATGTGCTCAGTAGACTCCTGTCATATGTTCAATGTGCATCCCATCTGTCTTTCTAAACGAGGATTGATAATCTTACCCCATGTCTGCTCTCTTGATTATCTTTTTTAGGTATATAGATTTCATTATGTTTATCATATCTTATAGGTCTATCTAAGTGAGTATATACCGTGTTTGTGTGTTTGTCTTTCTCCTTCTGGGATATTTCACTCAGAATGATCTTTTCTAGATCCCACCATTTGCCTGCAAATTTCATGATTTCCTCCTTTTTGATTGCTGAGTAGTATTCCATTGTGTAAAAATACCACAATTTCTGTACCCATTCCTCTGTTGATGGACATCTGGGTTGTTTCTAGGTTCTGGCTATTACAAATAATGCTGCTATAAACATGATTGAGCAAATATCCCTTTTGTGTACTTGAGCAAACTTTGGGTATATACCTAGCAGTGGTATAGCTGGGTCTTGAGGAAGCACTATTCCTAATTATCTTAGAAAGTGCCAGATAGATTTCCAGAGTGGTTGTATCAGTTTACATTCCCACCAGCAGTGGAGGAGGGTTCCCCTTTCTCCACAACCTCTCCAGCACGTGTTGTCCCTCGAGTTTTTCATCTTGGCCATTCTGATGGGTGTAAGGTGATATCTCAGGGTTGTTTTGATTTGCATTTCCCTGATGGCTAATGAGGAGGAGCATTTCTTTAAGTGTTTCTCTGCCATTCGATATTCCTCTGTCGAGAATTCTCTGTTTAGCTTTGTTCCCCATTTTTTAACTGGATTACTTGGTTTGCTGCTTTTCAGCTTCTTTAGTTCTTTGTATATACTCGATATTAGTCCTCTGTCAGATAAAGGGTTAGTGAAGATTCTTTCCCAATCTGTAGGCAGTTGTTTTGTTTTGATGACAGTGTCCTTTGCTTTACAGAAGCTTTTCAGTTTCATGAGGTCCCATTTGTTGATTGTTGCTCTTAGAGCCTGTGCTGTTGGTGTTCTGTTCAGGAAGTTGTCTCCTGTGCCAATGAGTTCTAGGCTGTTCCCCACTTTTTCTTCTAACAGATTTAGAGTATCTGGTTTTATGTTGAGGTCTTTGATCCACTTGGACTTTAGTTTTGTGCAGGGTGATAAATATGGATCTATTTTCATTTTTCTGCATGTGGACAAATGGATCTCTTTTTGACTCTCATTTCACTTAACATTTCTTTAGACTTTGTTGAGATTCTTCTTAGGTGATAAACTGGAAAATCATTTCAGTCATGCCATGTATTTCTGTGCAGGCATGCACGCGTATGCATGCGCATGTTATGTATGTATAATGTATGCATGTCTATATGCGTAAATGTAGTAGATGTACACATGTGTTGACAAGTATGTGTGTCAGGGAGCACACAGAACACAGAGAAGGAGCTCAGGTGTGCTATTATATCACTTTAGGCCTTAACACAAAGTGTCTCTGAATGTAAACTAGACCAATGGTCAACACATCCCAGTGATCCTCCTGTCTCTGGCCATCCATGTGCTGAGGTTACATGTATGCACAAAACCACATCCATGTTTGTTGATCTGGGTGCTAGGATCTGAACTAAAGTCCTTTTACTTTTATGCTAAATGTTCTTACCCACTGAGTCTCTCCCTTCAACTCCTTTTGTCTTCTTTCAGTGCTCTTGTCTGTCCTTCTCCTTTCTCTGAGGGTCTACTTACTTTTTTTCATGATTCTTTCTCTCTGTTCTTCAGAATATACAATCAAGTTTTCTTTCCAAAAAGTACCACTTGGAAAACTATGCTCTTAAAGGGTTTTCATTACTTAAATGAGTGTCAAGTGTCAAGCCTTCTGATTTTTGTGGGAATAAAGAAGTTTGTAGTTTTCACGGCACCTAAATTTTCTCCTAAGTAGAAATTTATTACTTGGTTAGGTAGTGATGAAAGATTTTCTTATTTTTGATACTTGAGGTCCTTTTGGCATATTGTTATTCATTCACTTAACTCCTTTTTATGATCATATGTGTTGCCCAGTAATACAAACGTGTATTTGTTAGTAATAAGAAAAATTTAGGCACTGTGCCTCAGTGTATATGTGTGTGTGTGTGTGTGTGAGAGAGAGAGAGAGAGAGAGAGAGAGAGAGAGAGAGAGAGAGAGAAGTATCCTGAAAAGTCTCAGTAAAATGACACTTAGAACAGCTGACTTCCCTGGGTCCACAAAATGCCAGCTAAGAATCCTTGATTTAAGGAAAAAACTTAGTAAGAATAAGTAATCCATGTGATTCATGGTAAATGTACTATTGAGATTCAGTAAATTATAGCTGCAGTGGTGTGTCCCAGAAGTACCTTATATACACTGAACAAAAAAGGAATATGCTGCTTAGAAAAGAATGTGTCAACATCTACATCCTTAAAAGACAAGTGGAGAAGAAAAGGAGGGGCAGAGTGTCTTCGAGTGACAAAGGAAGAGGCAACCTGAAGGAAGCAGTGTCTTTAAAATTAGTTGCATTCAAACTGTTTATAATTTTATCATCCCCAACTCCCACCCTACGCAAACCACAATAAGTACTTTAAAGAAAATTGTTCTGAACCCAATCATTTTACTATCATGGTTAGATGGAAAATTCAGAGCATAGTTCGAAGAGGCTTGCTGTATCTGAGGGCTGTCTCCATTGATTTTGTTGATGCTCTTTCTAAGACGAAGTAAAGACAAAACATACTGGATAATCAATAGAATATTCATAAGTAAATGAGTGAGGCCAAAGATTTATTCCCAAAAATATTTAGTAGAATTTGCTCAGATATATTTGGTCCTTGTGGAGCTCCTATCCTTTCCCCATCATACTAACTCCCCGTCTTTCATATGATTCCCTATACTCTGCCAAAGGTGTGGTTATAAGTCTATGTATCTGCTTTGAAAACACTGCTAATTAGAGTCTTTCAAATGCGCTCAGTAGACTCCTGTCATACGTTCAATGCACATCCCATCTGTCTTTCTAAATGAGGATTGATCATCTGACCCCATGTCTGCTCTCTTGATTATCTTTTTTAGGTGTATAGATTTCATTATGTTTATCATATCTTATAGGTCTATATAAGTGAGTATATACCGTGTTTGTCTTTCTCCTTCTGTGATATTTCACTCAGAATGATCTTTTCTAGATCCCACCATTTGCCTGCAAATTTCATGATTTCCTCTTTTTTGATTGCTGAGTAGTATTCCATTGTGTAAAAATACCACAATTTCTGTACCCATTCCTCTGTTGATGGACATCTGGGTTGTTTCCATGTATGGATATAACCTAGAACCTCTGCTCGGGTGTAGCCTGTGGTAGCTCTGTAACCAATTGATTTCCCATAGTAAGGGGAACAAGGACTATTTCTAATAGGAACTCAATGGCTGGCTCTTTGACCTCCCCACCCCCAAGGGAGGAGCATTCCTGTTAGGCCACAGAGGAGGACTTTGCAGCCAGTCGTGAAGATACCTGATAAAACAGGATCAGATGAATGGGGAGGAGGTCCCCCCTAACAGTGGACTTGGAAAGGGGCAGGGTAGAGATAAGGGAGGGAGGGTGAGAGTGGGAGGGAATGAGGGAGTGGGATACAGCTGGGATATAGAGTTAATAAAATGTAACTGATAAGAAAAAAAAAAAAAAAAGAAACTTCTTGGGACTCTCCACCCAAATTCTCGAGGCAATGATAAGAATAAATGTCAAATATTATTAGTTCTGAAAAAAAAAAAAAGAATTTGTTGTTAGTGCAATTAAAAACAAGTAAAACATGAAATTTGCAGGCAAGTGGAGGGAACTAGAAAAGATCATTCAGAGTGAGGGGACCCAGAAGCAGAAAGACACACATGGTATATACTCACTTATACATGGATATTAGGCATATAACATAGGATAAATATACTAAAATCTATACTCCTAAAGAAGCTAAACAGGAAGAAGGACCCTAGGGAAGTTGCTCAATACTCACACAGAAAGGCAAATGGGATAGACACATTAAGTGTTAGAAAACAAGGAACAGGACAGGAACCTACCACAGAGGACCTCTGAAAGACTTTACCCAACAGGGTATCAAAGCAGATGCTAAGACTTGGAGCCAAACTTTGGGCAAAGTGCAGAAAATCTTATGCAAGAAGGGGGAGATTGAAGGACATGGAGGGGAAAGAAGCTCCACAAGGAGAGCAAAATAACCAAAAATCTGGGCCCAGGGATCCAAGAACCATGCGTGAAGACAGCCTAGACCCTTTGCTCAGATATAGCCCATGGCAGCTCAGTGTCCAAGTGGGTTCCCTAGTAAGGGGAATAGGGGCTGTCTGTGACATGAATTCAGTGCCTGGCTCTTTAATCACCTCCCTCTGAGGGGACTGCAGCTGTACCAGGACGCAGAGAGGGACATGGGAGGGGATGAGGGAGGTGGCTACAGGTGGGATACAAAGTTAATAAATTGTAATAACCAAAAAATAAATAAAAATAAATGAGAATTTGCTATTAGCTGAAATTCAAATATTAAATATAATTTTAATAAATATGTCGAAGTAAATAAAACTAATTTTATTTTTATTAATTCTTTGAGAATTTTATACAGTGAGTTTTGATCATACTCACTCTATCATCCCCAACTTTTCCCAGATCCACCCCATCTCTATTCCACTCAGCCTGTGTCATTTTTTTTTTTTTTTGAGTTATCAAGCTCAATGTGTGCTGTCCAAATAGTCTTGAATGTGGGTGTGTGGATGTAGAATAGTTAGTTTATAGAAGGTTGCGTTCTTAGAGAAAACTGACCTTTTTTTTTCCCAAGGAACTAACAATCAGCCAATTGCTCCTTGGCTAAATGTGGAACTTCATTCCGAACTTCCCGCTTCATGATGAGGTTTGGTCTGTCTTGGGGTCAAACAGATATTCTGCATGCTGTCACAATCGCTGCAAGTTCATATGTAAAGAATGCATTGTGTACTAGTAGGTAAGATCTATGTCCTGTCTATCCCATGGTTTCTTCGCCCAATATTGATACCAGATATGATTTCACCTTTAAGTTCAATCAGAAAATAGTTGGTTACTCTGATGATTTTCATGCCCTAGTGGGCATGTAGTAGCGGCCAGTCATTATAGCAGCTCGTAGAGTTGACATTTAGGTAAAACTGATGATCATTTCTTTCCTCTATAAGCATGTGTAGTACCTTCTGGCACCATATAAACATTTTTTTTTTTGAGTTGGCATTTACTTGAAAGGCTTTAGGGCTGGAAAATAACTCATTAATACGGTACTTCACAGAATGCATAATACTCTAGATTTAATCCTCAGCAGAAAAAAAAAAAAAAAAACAACTTTAAAATACATTTTAGGATAGGAGGTGCTTTTAAAAGGAGAAGTTATCTATACAAAAGAAATATATATGAGTACAAGTTCCTAAGAGCCATTATTTCCTGACTTAGATTCTAAGCATCCAATGACCAGTACATCTCTTGCAGTGAATGGAATTAACACAGAGCCCCTCAACTGGCCAATACATGAACTAGGGAACAGTAGAGTTTTCAACACCAAATGGGATGCGCGCATCATAGTCCTCCCTACAAGGCTCAGTCATCTAAAAGAAAGAGAAGAAAAGTTGTAAGAGCCGGAGGAAGTGGGCAACTTCAAGGAATCCGTGTTTTCTGAGCATGACAAGGACGTGGCTCACAGCAGTTATGAGAGCACGCACAAGACCTGCACCAGCGCAAGGCAGATGCCTCCTAACGCTGAGGAGAGGGAGGTGCTCCGGAAGCACTGTTGGTATTTGACAGCTGCCATGAGAGAAAGAACCAGTTCGTAGTGGTGTGAATCTGATACCTTAAGTACACGCCAGGGTAGAGCGTTCTCCAAAGAGTAGCTGGACGATACATGTCGGTTTTCTTTCTGTTTTATTAATGTAGAAGAAAAGAAAAAAACCCTAAATTGATTGGATAGGCAGAAGAAATTGGAGAGAGTGGGGCTGAATATGATCAAGCCACATTGTACGCAGTTTTCTAAAAATGAAAGAAAGTACTATGTTTTAAAGACCACAGCAAAATAACTAAGAGGACACTAACTACAAATGCCAATCCATTAACAAACAACATTCAAGTAAGTAATACTCAGGCTTGCTTTGAAGAAGGAAATTCACTGTTCTTTGGTAGTCTGGATTCCCCTACAAAGACCCAGCAGCCCCGTCCCCAGAACAACTCTGCTGCTCACAGCAGTCTCACTGTAACCAGAACCCCAATTTGCTCTCACTGGAATGTACTGAAGTAATTCAGGTCTTTCATCTTATTTAACTACTGAGCCCGGGTTTATATAAATTCATAATTGTGATTCTACACTTCATGAAAAACATAAACAAAATTAGAAGCCCTGGACAGCAAAGATAATAAATGTTCAAATGGTGCCCTACAGATAAATCATATAGATACAGGATTTCAAACATCAGCCAGTGTGTGGTTCCCAGTCCTTTGAAAAGAAATAGGTTCTCTGTGACAAGCTGATGTTAACATTTTAATTAATGGAAGAAAGTCGAATTTAAAATAAGACTTTTATTTCTATTGCATTTATCTGAATTGAACCACAGTATTCTTGTGTTTAAATTTTATTTTTCCATTAATAATTCACTTAAAGCTATAAATGTAGCCTTCAAAATGTTGATATTTACATCACTCAGTCAAGTGTACTGTGAAAATGACACTCTTTAAAGTATGGACTTCTGTAAGCTTTCTGTCAACTCGAATGGTCAAATACCACTCCAAGGTCACAGTGCTGCTTTTCATAGAAAGCCCTTTTGTTAATCTGCACTTACAATCCAGTTGAGCAAATTCTGTAAAGTATTTTGCTTCATTTCCTGAACATCCCAGTGGCACAAAGTAACCCTTTCTTGACGTATCTTTATTGTTTCTTTGCCACTGTTATGGCTACTAAAAGGCCAACTGGAGCTTATGGCACCGAAAGGTCATTTTTGTTATTCTAAAGAGAAAAGTTTTGACATATGATATATTGTGAAGAGAACAGAGACCCTCACTGATGTACTGTAACATTAACCATCACATCTTTTCTTTCTTTAGAGGGAAGACGAAAGAAGAGTCTTTTTATCTGCAGATCACTTTTATATATCCAAAATGTAGAAAAATTTCATTTCATACTCTGTGGCTCATTTAACAAAGTTTATCACTTGAAAGTACAAAATAGTAACCCAGAAGTCATAGCATTTCCTCCCTTAGTGTTTGCATAATGGTAATATGTATATTTATGCTCATTTTAATATCAATGTGGCTTTTAAAAAGAAAAATTTGAATTGTGGTTTTATTTCTAGAAGCACAAATGTCAATTGTCAGGTATCTTTTGTGCAGCCGTCTTTCTCTTTGCAACAGTGGATGATGCCGACAGCTGAACTTGGGTCACTAAAGAGGTAGTTTATTGATCAGAAAAAATGTTCTTTACATTAGCAAACTACTAAAGCAATGGGATGAGTATGTAAGTATTTAATCCAAGAAAGCACCAAACTCTGAGGTTGAATTTACTGAAGACAGTTTGCATGAATTTATGTCCCAGGAAGGATCTTAATTGGCTGTCTCTGGGTAGATGACATCCTACCGGAAACTGAACACAACAGAAAAGTTCAACTATGTTTATACGCATATCTCAAGTCCAGAGCTCATCTTGTCAGATACCCAAATGGAACTGTAGCACATATGCGAGTTAAGCAGTATCAGCATTTGAGCCATCATAGTGGACACAGAAATGCCAGATCCTAAAGGTTCTTGCTCATGCAAGAAGGCGTATCCCAGAGCAATAATGATGGAATTTATGGCATGATCTTTCCAGGACAAACACTTGGCTAAGTATCTTAACATGGCTTCATAAATTATCTGTAAACATTTCACGTGTTGTCCTTAATTGTTACGACAACTCTTGAAGTTAGCTACTACAATCATATTTTAAACAAGAACATCAAAGGTGTATTCCTGACATCAATACTTAAAATAGAACATCTAGAGACCTCTTTTTCAAATATATTCACCAATTAGACATTTTCTTTAAGTAAAAAGTGACACGTGAGTGTAAATATTAAACATAGAAGTAATTATTTATATGCATTATTTCTTAAGATATATATCTTAAAATAGAAGAGATGAGAATGGTTATTTTCAAAACAAAAATCTCTAAGTAGAAATCTTAAATCAGAGATGGCAGTTTATAGAAGCCTGAGCATGTTTTATTTTGGCTTTCATGATATAAAACAATTCTGTGTTACATAGAACAATTGCAAATGATAACAGTTTTTAAACAACTCATCCTGCAATTTCATGATGCTCTTCAATTTAACTCATCTGGAAGATGAAAGCAGAAGAGGCAGAAAACAGTTTCAAGGTTGAATTGCTAGCATTATCTAACATCTGCTATCAAACCTTAATTGTTAAATTTTCAAGTTAGAATTAGTTGATGAACAGTTCCTCATCCACTGTAAATTATCGTTCTTTAGAAAATAGTGTTGTAACATATATTTTATCCATTCTGTGTTCAGCAATGTCAGCTTCTAAAATTAGCCAAATTATTCTGTCTCTACTAAAATATCAAAACAGTAAACATATGTTCCATTTATTTCAAGACAAATTTTAAAGCTCTGTTTTGAATGGTGACATTTTTCTACAGTCTTAAGGAAGTAAAATTGTACTATGTGAGTATTATATTGAAAAGATCATCTTTGACTTAATCCAAATAGTAGCATGATGTATATATTGCGGAAGTCACACCATGCCAGAATTAAAGTTGCATTATCTTTGTTTGAAAACAGAAGCATCTTCTCTCTTTTTTTTGGATTATGTATATTACATTTACCATGGAATAATCACCTACAGCAAAAATAATGAAAGCTTTAAAACTCTCTTTCACAAACATTATTGTGCAATCAGAAACAGAAAGATCTCTGTAAACATAGAAGATTCAATTTATAGAATATTCATGTAAGAATGTCTCTGATTACTTCTGTGCCATGTAAAAAAAACAAAGCCCAAACACAGCTTTGTATAACAGCACTTGGAAAATACAAAATAAAAAATAAAAAAAAAATGCATTCTTTGCCATTGTTCTCAGGCATGATAGACACCACTAGATCTTGCCGAAGTTATTAAATGAAACGTAAATTCTTTATCTTCTGTTTTAGTTCATACGTGTTCCCAACTTAACAAATAATGTAATTTCTTCATCTTGGCCCATGTAATATATTGAACCAAACAAAAATGAGGAAATACATATAACACCTCTGCCCTTGCCTGGTTAAGTGGCTGAGCTTTCATATAATATTGAGATTCAGTTTAGTGAAGTTTTGGATATACACTCTTGGGATACTGATGTATTACACAATTAGCCAATAACTCTTAACTGTTTATCCTCATCCCCTGTCTACTTTCCATACTGTTGCAATGTCCACCACAAGAAACTTTACAAGCTATTTTTTCCTAATCATACATAATTCTCTTTGGATCTGACAAATTATTTTCAAATAATTTAATAAAAATTGTTTTAATGAATTTTATTTTGTTTGCTAATTTTTTATTTTTATATTTTATTAATTACACTTTATACACTTTGTATCCCGCCATAAGCCCCTTCCTCCTCCCATCCCGATCCCACCCTCCCTCCCCCTTCTTCACACATGCCCCTCCCCAAGTCCACTGATAGGGGAGAACCTCCTCTCCTTCTGATCTTAGTCTATCAGATCACATCAGGAGTGGCTGCATTGTCATCTTCTGTGGCCTGGTAAGGCTGCTCCCCCCTCAGGGGGAGGTGATCAAAGAGCAAGCCAATCAGATTATGTCAGAGGCAGTCCCTCCTCCCATTACTATGTAACCTACTTGGACACTGAACTGCTGATTTTTATTGAAATATAAAATAATGGTTCTCACTGTGAAATTTTCATTCATTTATATTATTGTACTTCAATATATACATTTTGATTAACATAGCTAAACTTTGCAACATATAGTTTTATGATAATATGTTGTTTTATTTATACAGGAGTGAAGAATCTCATTCTTGTGCCTGTTTATTTGTGATTGAAATGATTAGGCAGGAAGCAGAAAACACTGTTTTATAAAATTTTATTTGAACGATTCATTGAGAACGTCAGTAATTGTTATCATGTTACATGTAATCATGGATAGATGTGTCTGTGCCTTCATGTTGTGTGACTTTTCAGAACATGGCTATTTTTGAGTGGAGGCATCTACGAAAAGAAGACAGTAGCCGAATGAGGAGTGATGAGCAGAAATATAGAAATAGGGTCCCGTGTGTCACTTTAGTATGAGTGTGAAAGCACTTGTGTATCATCTCTCTCCACCCCCATTTTAAACATAAAATCCCAAGGCTTGCTGGTTCACTTCACCTTGAACTCCAAGGAAATTTCTGAGTTTAAATTAATACAGAAACATAAGGCAAGACATCCCACAAGAAAGACTAAAGTTTGTGATAAGCCACTGTACATACTCAAGTGGCTAGCCCATCTGCCATGGTCTAGTGATAAAATAAATACCTATTGGTCAACTATTTCAATACTGACGTACCAGAGAACCAAGGAAAGCACATAAGCACATGACTCTTTCATCATAAAAAATTAATTTAAATCAAATGATTATTCTTTGCTGGAGTATACATATTTCAATCCTGACCTACATGCACAGTCTTGTCTTCAAACATACTACTTTTGGTTTCAGTGTGCTGCTTAAATAGACGACTTATTATCTCTACTTCTTTCCCCCACAAAACAACAGTTTAATACCGTCTAAGCATTCCTTAAAGGTGATCTGAAAATCACCACCTTGGGTCGCTCATCTCCCTCACACTTGATTTTGATGCTGGCAGATGATTAGGAGACAAGCACATCAATAATGATCTGAGTGAGACACTAACTTCCTCTCTGAAATTAATACCACTGCAGCAAAATGTGTTTGTTTGTCAATTCATATGAAACTGAAAACTTGAGGGTCAGATCTTGCACCATATAAACAAATAAGCTGTAATCTCTTGCATAAAGATGCAAAGAGAAGGTGGAAATAATATGGTTTAATAAAAAGTCAAATGGAAGTTATTTGCTAGTCTATCATGAATTGGGTAAATCGGCTAAGTGATACTGTGTATGACAACAGGGAAAAAAAAACAGAATTTGTTACTTAGGGGGAAAAGGATCGTGTCCTTGGCAACAAGTTAATCAGAGAAAGTACAAAGAGTAGGAAATGGTGAGTCACCAGAGAAAGAAAAAAAATTGATGAATAATGAATTCCTTGCAATTTGGAAGTATAAACTTGCTTATCTTTGTAAGAGAGGCTTCAAACTTTCTGCTATACCACTCCTAGGTATATACCCAAAATTTGCTCAAGTACACAACAAGGACATTTGTTCAACCATGTTCGTAGCAGCTTTATTTGTAATAGCCAGAACTTGGAAACAACCCAGATGTAAATCAACGGAGGAATGGATACAGAAATTGTGGTATTTTTACACAATGGAATACTACTCAGCAATCAAAAAGGAGGAAATCATGAAATTTGCAGGCAAGTGGTGGGATCTAAAAAAGATCATTCTGAGTGAAGTATCCCAGAAGGAGAAAGACAAACTTGGTATATACTCGCTTATATAGACCTACAAGATATGATAAACATAATGAAATCTACACACCTAAAGAAGATAATCAAGAAAGTGGACACAGGCGAAGGTGATTAATCCTCATTTAGAAAGACAAATGGGATGTGCATTGAACTTATGACAGGAGTCTACCACAAAAGGCATCTGAAAGACTCTACCTAGCAGTGTTTCAAAGCAGACACTAAGACTCATAACCAAACCCTCGGCAGAGTGCAGGGAATCATATGAAAGAAGGGAAGTTAGTATGATATGGAAAGGATAGGAGCTCTACAAGGACCAAATATATCTGGGCACAGGGTCTTTTCTGAGACTGACACTCAACCAAGGACCAACTATGGATATAACCTAGAACTTCTGCTCGGATGTGGCCCGTGGTAGCTCAGTAACCAAGTAGTTTTCCAAAGTAAGGGGAACACGGACTATTTCTAACAGGATCTCAATGGCAGGCTATTTGACCCCCCCCCCCCCCGGGGGGGGGGAAAAGTCTTTTGTGCCCCAAAAGAGGAGGACTTTGCAGCCAGGCCTGAAGATACCTGATAAAACAGGGTCAGATGAAAGGGGAGGAGGTCCTCCCCTATCAGTGGACTTGGAAAGGGGCAGGGAGGAGACCAGGGAGGGAGTGTGGGGTTGGGGAGGGAATGAGGGAGCGGGATACAGCTGGGACACAGAGTTAACAAAATGTAACTAAAAAGAAAAATAAAATAAAAAAAAAAAGAAAAAAAATAGAATAACTATTTATAACATCCTCTAGGTGGAATTTTCACATGGCATCTTGGGAAATCTCCATGAGAAATTATCTGTTATCATTCAAGTGCTTATCATTTCTTCTTTTGAATCAGGATAGTTTCTGGACAAGATAACTGTTTTGATATAAACTTTTGGATATAAACCAATACTTCACTCATTTTGTCCCACTTTGGAAGTTACAAATTTTGCCAATAAAATTGTTTTCTTTTCTTCAAAAAAAAAAATAACTCAGAGGTATACTCTTAAAATCATTGTTGAACTATTGAACAGTAAATAATAAAAATATTTAATTTTTCATGAAAAAATGTTTTTTTAGTATTTAAAAGAATTGTAGATTATGAAATTATAATTTGAATAATGCTATTTTAAAGATTAAGAAGAATTAAAATATGTATGTCAATGTCAGCAATGTATAAGAACCAGCTCCATATAGTAGTGTTTTCCAAGCAGTAGATAAAAAGAAAAGGAAGAAAGAGGTGTGCTTACTTCCACAGTATAGTACTGATAACTTGAAGTTTTTCTTAAGTGCAGAAGTGACTTCTGCCTTCACTGAAAATGATGTTAAGGAAAAGGAAGTGTTATCAGTTTGATTGATAAGACAAGGAGATGCGGGAGATGGATGAAGGCTGGCAGGGCAGGCTCCCCTGTGCTCTGTGATGCTCTGGGGTCTGAGAAACCATAAACACACAGACTGAAGCCATCCTAAAACTAGAGTCTCTAACTAACATATTAAGTTTCCTAAAGGAACACAGCATTTCATACCAGTGCTATTCCTTTTGGTTCTGTCTAAAGGAGAGGTGGTCAGGCCTGTCAAGGGTGGACTTGTTTGGTCTCTTTGTGTGGTATTTATAGCCAGGTCTGGTTAATGTCAATCTTCACTTTATTGGTATTCTCTTAAATCCTGAAATTTTACCCAGACTTTTCCTCACAAGCCCAATCTTCTCAGAAAACTCTGTAAATTTTCAGCAATATAAAAGTTTCTACATTTTCCTCACAAAATCTTTTTTCCTGCTTTGCCCCTTTACCGTGATAGTCATCGTAAATTTCACCTAAGACCTCAAGTTCAGCTTGAGTATTTGCTGTTTATATACGTACATGCTTTTTCCCCATTCTTGGGTAACATAAACAAACATCTCTTTGCAGAGTTTCAAAGACTGATTCTTTTTTCAGTCATTGTTACTAATGGTGGTAAAACATCCCAATAAGCCAACTCTCAAGAGACGAGGCTTGGAGGTAATAGCTTAGATATTTAAAAGAATTATTTTATTTATCTTTGAGTTTATAAAATCAAGTAAGCCATAACATACACCATAGAAAAATATCATATATTCCATCTACTTGTACATTTTTATAAACTTTGATATTTTTTCTTAAAAATATTTATAATACTTACATGTGATAATGTTCTTAATTCTGAGTCTGAGTGTATAGTCACATTAGTCTTGACTGAGACTGACTAAACAATAAATACATTATTAAGTGGAAGAAAATGGAAAGAAAAGATTGTTTGAGTCCCATATTAACGGTAGAAAATACAGCTAGCCAATCCAGGCTGGAAACAGAAGACGCTGAACATTCCTAATTTAAGATGAGTAACATAATATTATTTTTTCAAAAAATACTAATATTTGAGTTTTTAAGGGCTATTGTAAATAGAGATTCAACATTATTTCTTCAAGTAATGTTGATTCAAACATCGAAAATGTGCCTACAATGAGACTGCAAGTTACTATGGAGTTGTTTTGTTTTTCTATCACCTGCAGTAATGAAAATAATAAGTATTTGTTTTAAGTTTGATAAGCAGGGGTAGATAAAGGTGATGAAGAGCACTAATTTTGAAAAAAAAAAACTTCTCTTTATTCGATTCACTATTAAGATAAATAACAATGTATAATCATTTGAACTTTTGAGCACTCAAAATCTGCAATAATATTTTAAAACCTTATCAATTACAAATAAGATTATCATTATCTTTGAGCTTATGATAGAGTATTCATTTTTAGTAGCATGACATACATACATGACATCTTTTTCTGAAGTTTTACAATAGATGAGTAAGTAATTAATTGTCAGTTGTGTGACTGAGTATCCGTGGATACTTGAGAGCTGTTTAAGTTCCCACACAAAAAAATGGTTAGAAGTCTTGGAATGGTTAATAGTTTATATATCATGTGGCTTAATTTTTATTTTCATTTTATTCCCCTATTAGTGGACTCGGAAAGGGGCAGGGAGGAGATGAGGGAGGGAGAGTGGGATTGGGAGGGAATGAGGGAAGGGGATACAGCTGGGATACAAAGTAAATAACCTGTGATTAATATGAAAAATAAAAATTATTTAAAAAAAAGAAAGAAAATAAGATCCCTTTGGAAAAAAAAAAACAAACAAACATATTATTCACTTTGTATCTCGATTGCAGCCCCCTTCCTCATCTCTTCCCAGTCTCACCTTCCCTCCCTCTTCTCCACCTAGGCCACACTCCTAGTTCACTGAAAAGAAGGAGTTCTTCTCCCTTATTATCTGACCCTAGCCTATCAAGTCTCATCAGGACTGCCTGGATCCTATTTCTCTGTGGCCTGTTAAAGTCACCCCACCAAGGGGAAGTGATAAAAGAGCAGGCAACCAAGTTCATGTCAGAGACTGCCCCTGCTTGCCTTATGAGGGAACCTACTTGGAGACTGAGCTGCCTATGGGCTAAATCTGGGCAGGGGTTCTAGGTCCTCTCCATTCACGGTCCTTGGTTGATGCATTAAACTCTTTAGGCCCCCTGCGCCAAGATTTTTTAACTATGTTGGTCTCCTTGTGAAACTACTGTCCCCTCCAAGTCCTTCTACCCCTCCCTTCCTCCATAAGACTCCTTGCTCTCTGCCCAAAGTTTGGCTGTGTGTCTCTGCATCTGCTTCTATTTCCTGCTGTGTGGAGTCTTTCAGAGGATATCTGTGGTAGGCTCCAGTCTTATTCCTCATCTTCCATTGCTTCTGTAGTCTATCTGATTTGCCCTTCTGAATTAAGAATACTCCCTGGGGCCTTCCTTGTTGTTTAGCCTCTTTAGGTCTGTAGATTTTAATATGTTTATCTTATATTATATGGCTAATATCTATCCACTTATAAGTGAGTATATATCATATGTATCTTTCTGGGTCTGGGTTTATCTTACTCAGGATGATCTTTTCTAATTTTATCCATTTGCCTACAAGTTTCATGATTTCCTTGTTTTTTATAGCTGGGTAGTATCCCATTGTGTAAATGTACTACAGTTTCTGTATCCATTTTTCTGTTGAGGGACATGTAGGTTGTTTCCAGATTCTGGCTATTACAAATAAAGCTGCTATGAACATAGTAATAATTCATATTACTTTATCAGTAACTCACCTAAAGGAGGATCCAGTGGAAGAAATTTGATTTTTTTTTTTTTTATTTTACAAGGACAGACATCTTATTCATTCAAAAGTCGAGACTTTAAACAATCACTGGGTATTCTGTATATTTTTTACTTTTACTGCTTCAATTTCTTAAAATATTTATTGTCTAATTTTAGCACTTCCTTCACACCTACCCGAAGTGTCACATACAGACAAATTCAATGTTTAATCTTTTTTATCCACTTCATTTAATTTCATTGTCAATTTCACAGTTTACTCTGTTCTACCTGAAAAAAAAAAAAAAAAAACTCTTGGGCAATACCCTGTCTCTGAAGACAAATACACTTTGCCTAAAATACAAGATTTTGGTTTTTCACATATTTTGTGTGGAACTATGGTGAAACCGTCGTAAATTAATATCTAAATCTTTGCTCACATCTTCCTAAATCTCTCATATTTACTCTCCTACTAAGCCATCAGTAAGTTATTGTGCCCATTAAAATCTGTATTTTGTATTCCAGGGTCTTGATACATCATATCTGCATATACCAATTATTAAATTGCCTGTTAGTGCATGAACTATCAAGTGTTGGAAATACATATTATTCACTTCACAATATAATTACCAAAGATGTTACAACCAAACTTCTTAATACAACCTCTATAGCTACACTGTAGCATAACTTACTTTATAAATACAAAGTTAGTAATCTTTCTCAAAGCTAGGGTCAGATAGAAGGGGAGGAGGGCCTCCCCTATCAGGGGACTGGGGAAAGGGCATAGGGGGAGAAGAGGGAGGGTGAATGGAACTGGGAGGAGATGAGGGAGAAGACTGCAACAGGGATACTAAGTGAATATATTGTAATGAATATATATATAAACAATTTTTTTTAAATATCTTTTCTCAAAAAATGCTTTTTAGAAACATGTCGATACAACCATATTCACAACTGAAAATTCCAAGTGGAAAAAAGAAAATGTAAACGAATCACAAAAATTCTGAGCAACACAGAATAGTTGTTTCTGCACTAAGAATTTCAGTACTGTACCAAGGAGGCCATAAGAGTAAGCAATGCCTAAACAAATATACTTTTAACGTATACATATCAAATTCAAGGAATACACTTACTCTTGAGAATAATAAAACAGAAAACCCTAGAGATTTTAGAGGTCAGTGCATCTGAGGGTTTCATAAGAGCCAATGAGATTTTTTTCTAATTTAATTGTTGGGGTTTTTTTGTTTTTGTTTTTGTTTTTGTTTTTTTTTTAATTAGGAAAGCATCAGACATTTGCTGGAAATCCATATTGAAATGAATGTTCCTTATGTGCCTGAAAACAGAGCTCATCTGATGAACACAACAGTTGCTGATCTCCAAGTTCAAAGGTGCTTCTTCTGCAGTAGCCCAGGCTCTGTTTTGCAAATCCTGCGGGCTACAGGCAGCAGCTGGGCCCCTCAGCATGGATTGCATGCTATTCTCACCAAGACACCTCAACATCTACAGTCTGGGTGCTGACCCCTCATAAACCTGGCCAGTGACTCTACCTTCAGTCTGAGAGACTTATGAAAGTTCTTTGTTTGTTTATGGAGACATGATTTGTTTGCTTTTCTTTGTCTTTTATCTTTTCCCTAAGTTATTCAGTAACCCCACTCTATTTCAGCAGCTAACTCAGCTCTGCAAACTCACCACTGGCCAGCTCATAAGAAAAAGCAAGTGCTCAACTTTTACTGAAATAGCATAAATTGCCTCGCTGTTGTTGTTTTGGGTTTTTCGGTGGGGGAGTTAGTTTTTGTTTGTTTGTTTGCTCTGCTTCACAAGAGATCTCCTGAAGCAAGTTCTAATGTAGATTTTCTAACCAGCCTTTGGGATTTTATGCTGAATCACTATTCCAGAGAAGCTCTGCCCCTTCACTTCCTTGGAGTATTCTGAGTCTGTTGTCATTGATTTTCATGAGGAAATATTATATACATTAAAAAATCCATATACAAAACGTTGAAGAATTAGCTTGCAAGAAACTTTTACCAAATTTTTCTCAGTATAATTCTTAACAAAGTTTAACTAAGCATAATTCACCATATGCTGATTTTTTAGAGAACATGCATATACACTTGATTTAAAGCGTTCTATTAATGGAAGTTATAGATAGATTCAACATACAAGAGATGAAAATTATCAAGTGCTACATGCTGCTCTTACCTTTTGCCTTTGTGCATGAATTTTCTGTCCTAAATACAGGAGTGAGGCATATACAGGAGTGAGCTTTTAAACAAGTTATACAAATTAGGTAGAGTGAGTAATAAAAATAGAAAGTAATATAAAGCACCATTGACTCATAGGAAAAAAAGTAATTTAATAGACAGTGAAAATATTTTTTTTCTTTCTCTTCATTTTATGCCCATGAGCAAAATATCAGAACTGAGTAACCTTAGGAAAAATAGCTGATCTCTTTCCATAGTCACACATCCAGCCTCAGGTGATAGTTAATCTTATGTTTAATGACAAAAAGAAACAAAACAAATTGTAATTAATAAAAATTAAAATTAAAAAAAAGAAACAACAAAGTTTTTTTTTTTCAGAATGAATTTAAAAATAGTATTAACAAATGGCTGAGAAATACCTAAAGAAATACCTAAATAGTCATCAGGGAAGTGCAAATCAAAAATACCCTGAGATTTCACCTTACATCCATCAGAATGGCTAAGAACAAAAACTCAAGTAACAGTACATGCTCGAGAGGATGAGGAGACAGGGGAACCCTCCTCCATTGTTGGTGAGAATGTAAACTTGTACACCAACTTTGTGAATAAATCTGGTGCTTTCTCAAAAATTAGGAATAGTGTTACCTCAAGATCCAGCTATACCACTTTTTGGCATGTATCCAAAATATGCTCAATTATACAATAAGGACATTTACTCAACCAGCTTTATTCGTAATAGCCAGAATCTAGAAACAACTTAAATATCCTTCAATGGAGGAATGGATACAGAAATTGTGGTACATTTACACAGTGGAATACTACTCAGCAATTAAAAACAAGGAAATCATGAAATTTTTAGGCAAATGGTGGGATCTAAAAAAGATCATAGTGAGTGAAGTATTCCAGAAGCAGAAAGACACATACGGTATATACTCACTTATAAGTGGATACTAGACATATAATACAGAATAAACACACTAAAATATATACGTCTGAAGTAGCTAAGGAAGAAGGAGGGTAAGATGATCAATCCTCACTCAGAAAGGCAAATGTGATGGACATTGGAAGTAGGAGAAAACAAAAAATAAGACAAGAGCCTACCCACAGAGGGCCTCTGAAGGACTCTACCCAGCAGGGTATCAAAGTAGATGCTGAGACTCAGCCAATCTTTGGGCAAAGTGCAGGGAATCTTATGAAAGAAAGGGGAGATAGAAAGACCTGGAGGGGAAAGGAGCTCCACATGGAGAGCAATAGAACCAAAAACATCTGTGCACAGGGGTCTTTTCTCAGACTGATACTCTAACTCAGGACCATTCATGGAGATAAGCTGGAACCCTTGATCAGATGTAGCCCATGGCAGCTCAGTATCAAATTGGGTTCCCTAGTAAGTAGAACAGGGACTGTCTCTGACATGAGCTCAGTGGCTGGCTCTTTGATCACCTCCCTCAAATGGGGGAGCAGTCTTACCAGGACATAGAGGAAGACAATACAGCCAGTCCTGATGAGACCTGATAGGGTAGGGTCAGATGGCAGGGGAGGAGGACCTTCTATATTAGTGGACTTAGAGAGGGGCATGGGAGTTGATGAGGGAGGGAGAGTGGCATTGGGAGGGGACAAAGGATGGGGCTTTAGCTGGGATACAAAGTGAATAAACTGTAATTAATGAAAATAAAAATAAATTAATTTTAAAAAAGAATAGTATTACAAGTTTAAATATTTTAGCTCATTGACAGACATAAAACACAATGGAGATACCTAAGAGAAGCAACAAAACAAAAGGCAACTTTTACTGATCTGACACTATTCAGAGAATTTTACAATCTGAATTTTAAAAGCATTGGAACTAATCAGACATTATGTCAGCAAATTGAAAACATTAGATAGAAATAAATAGAAAACCTTTTCTTCAATCATTCTGGATTTTTTTTTGAAAATGTAGAAATAACTTCCAGATAATGCAGGTATACCACCCCTGGGCTTATACTCAAAGGTGCCTATATCCTGCTACAAAGATGCCTGCACCTCCATGTTTATTCCTGTTCCGTTTGTGAGAGCTAAGAAGTATAAGTGGATAAGGAAATATAGTGTACATACAAAGTGGAACTTTATTCAGCTGTAAAGAAAAATGAAATTTGCTGTTAAAATGGTGGCACTGTGCTGTATAACAGAATGAAGTCTACCTGAAACACAAATCCTAGTGTTCTTTCTCACATGTAGATCATAGCTTTGAACTTCAAGATATTTTTGTTTACCTTGACATGTCTTTAGAGAGCAAAAAGGGCTCATGGGTGGAAGGTGGAGAGGGTCCTAATCCAGTAGGGATAGTAGAACAAAGACACATGACATGAAAATAGAGGCAAGAGTACAGAGCACGGCAAGACTTAGACAGGAAAGTGGGTGGAGTAAATGAGGGAAAGTCTTAGCTAAAGACGTGAGCTAAGTGAGGAAGATTAAAAACTGTAAATGGAAAAGGCACTTAAACATTCTCATGGCTCATAATAGGATTCTATGAAAAAAGACCGTAAACACACCACCAGAACATTCAAAACTACGTTCAGAATAGTAGTTGATATTAAAGTCCTTGATCCCTTCTGGAACATGGCTAGGCTCTGTCTTCTCTCAGCACTCATGTCTCCAGGCTTCTACTAGAGTAGTCTGTTAAGCACTGCCTACAACATTCAACTGTTTGGGGATTGTTGCTTTTGTTTTGGTTTTGGTTTTGGTTTCTTGGGTGTTTTGTTTGTTATTGTTGTTGTTGTTGCCTTATTTTGTTTTTGTTTGTATGTGTGTGTGTCCAAAGTTCCAAAGTCTTCCACATTTCCCTGTCAATATATATGGCTGGTTCTTCACAGCAATGGCTCACTCTAAAGTACCAACTTTTGCATTAATGACATTTTTCTAGCTTAAGTATCATGACTGAAAGCAGCTTGTAGAAGAAAGTGTTTATTTGGGTTTACATTCCCAGAAGAGGGCTATGTAGCCATTATAGAAAGAACACATGGCAGCAAACACCAAGCATGTCATCATCTGCACACAGAAAATACAGAGCAAAGGTAAGGCTAGGCTTTAAACTCTCAAAGCCTATTCCCAGGGATGATTTGCTTCCTGCGCTTTCTGAAGGTTTCACAGATTTCCCAAACATCGCTGTTATCTGGGAACAACATACTCAAATACTTAGACCTATGGGGGAACTTTCTAATGTAAATCATGACAGTAAAAATATGTTCAGCATGTTAATGGGCAAATATGTCAGCATAGAATATCAAATTGATAATGTGTCAATATATCAATTAGTCACAATGTCAAATAAATGAGCAAAGAATGATAAAAGAGGTCATCAAAGTTTAAAAAATTCAAAACAAAGCAATGTAATTAGATTTTACCATGCTAGAATGTTTTTAACAAAACTGTTACCCAAATTTATATTGCTTTGGTCTTAAAAAAGTGTATCACAATATACTTTTATTGGTATATATTCATTATGCATAGTGCAAAATATAAGATAATGTACTTAATTTATTCTCAGCTACCAAAGCCTGACATTTCTATAATGAATTTGTGATTTTTACCTTTTGTTCTGTCATATGAAGATGCTAGCTAGCAAGATGCCTGGATGTATTTCTCCTGTGTCACATAATTACAATTCCAAATTCAGTATCCTCGATGTATATAACTAATGACTGATCTGACTTCACAAATTGGTTTATTTCCTTTTGGAACTTTCTCTGAGCAGTCATTAACTCATGATGTACCGCTGCTACATTCCTGTCTTAGGTCATTCAACATCTCAACTGCTTCCTTTCAACCCTAAGTATTTATATTCTCTGATCTTTTTTTCTGACTCACCCGCCATTAGAAAACCAGTTTAATTTTTCTGGGAATTGTCACACTTTTTTTTTTCCTCTCCTGAAAATACATACTATTAAAAAATTAGGAGGTTAATTTGCTTAGCTGAAAAAAATAAGGATAATAAACACATTGGAGGAGAAGCTAAAAATAGAATAAAATACTAAGCGGGTAATAGGGATGAACAAAGCAGGCTGTGAGTGAAATTGTGGGGAATTGTTTGAACTCATGCTAGGTGGGTCACACAAATTCTATCCATAGTGTTGAGTCTTTTCAACTTCAAGTAGATATTTCTAATATCATTACTTCTAAACTACTATATTTGGCCTTTAAAACCTGTTTAATTTTAATTAAAAGAAAAATAAGTTTATGTAAATTATTTATGTGATTTTGATTTAACTTTGTTAAGTAGTATCTAATAAGAAATTGTGTGTTTCTTTTATATTTTCCGGTTTTGTGGAGTACAGGTTTTTGAAGTAAGACCTAATGATTTTCAGATTTCCTCAATGTCTGTTGTTATGTGCCCTTTCTTATTTCTGATTTTGTTAATTTGGATACTGTTTCCCTACCTTTTAGTTAGTTTAGATAAGGGTTTGTCAATCTTGTTGATTTTTCTCAAAGAACCAACTCTTTGTGTCATTGATTCTTTATATTGTTTTCTTTGTTTCTATTTTATTGATTTCAGCCATGAGTTTGATTATTTCCCACCTCCTACTCTGCTTTGGTTTGTCTGCTTCTTCTTCTTTTTTTTTTTCTAGAACTTTCAAGTATGGTATTAAGTCACTAATAGGAGATCTCACTAATTTCTTTATGAAGGCACTTAGTGCTATGATATCTTAGCACGACTTTCATTGTGTCCCATAAGTTTCGGTATGTTGTACATTCATTTTCACTGAACCTAGGAGTCTTTAATTTATTTCTTTCTTGACGCCTTGACTGAGTCATTCAAGTAGAGAGTCATTCAGTAGAGAGTTGTTCATTTTCCATAAGTTAGTAGATTTTCTGTTGTATCTGAGGTTGTTAAAGCTTTAATCTACAGTGGTTTGATAAGATACATGGGGTTATTTCAATCTTCTTGTATCTGTTGAGACTTTCTTTGTGACTGAGTATAAGGTCAATTTTGGAGAAGGTTTCTTGAGGTACCAAAAAGAAGGTATACTCTATTGTGTTTGAGTGAAATGTTCTGTAGATATCTGTTAAGTTCATTTACAAATAACATATGAGATTCTATCTTACACCTGTCAGAATAGCTAAGATCAAAGACACAAGTGGCATACATAGTGTGGAGGATGTGGAGCAAGGGGAATACTCCTCCACTGCAGCAGGGAGCGCAAACTTTTACATTCACTTTGGACATTAACACGGTGATTTCTCGGAAAATCTGGACTCAATCTACCTCACAAAACAGCTGTACCACTTCTGGGCATATACCGAAAGAATGTTCCATCATATTACAATGACATTTGCTCAACTATGTTCAGTCTGCCTTTATTCATAATAGCCAGAGACTGGAAACAACATAAACTTCCCCAGCTGAAGAATGGATAAAGAATATGCTGGTACATATTACTCAGCTGTTAAAAAAAATATAACACCATGAAATTTGCCAGTAAATGGATGGAACTAGAAAAGATCATCTCACGTTAGATAACACAGACCCAGAAAGACAAACATGGTACGTACTCACTTATAAGAAGGTATTAGCCATTAATTAAAAGATAACTATACAACAATCAATAGACGCAAGGAAGCTAGATAACATGAAGGCCTCACAGGGGCCAAGGGGACATGAATCTCACTAAGAAGGAAAGGCAGAATAGACATTGTGGGTGGATGTTGAGAGGACTGGGATGGGGGTAAGGATGGGAACAGGAAGGACCAGATGGAGAGAGGATGGAGAGACAGAGTACCAGGAGAGATGACTGGAATCCAGAAGCATCTCTGGGATGAGCTAGACACCTAGGGAAATGGAAACCCCAAGGAATCTATGAAGGTAAACCCAACTGGGACTCCTCACAATGGGGGACACCAAGCATGACATAGCCATCTCCTCTAACCAGGCAAGACTTCCAGTGGAGGGATTATGACACCAAACCAGCCACCAAACCTTCATCCTACAATTTGCCCTGCCTATAAGATGTTCTATAACAGGGTGCCAAAATTGTGGAGTGGCAAACCAATGACTGGTCCAGCTTGAGATCCATCCCAGAAAGGAAGCCTAACCCTAACTCTGCCTGGAGGGTCAGGAGCCAGAGGTTGGAGAGGCCAGAAACCCACCACTCATAATTTAAAAAAAAAGACTGGAAAAAAGTCAATGAAATGATCCCTAATGATATTCTGCTATACTCATAGATTGGTATCTAGTCCAGTTGTCATCAGAGAGGTTTCACCCAGGAACTGATGGGAACACATGCAGAGACCCACAGTCAAACATTAGGCTGAGTTTGGAGAATCCTGTGGAACAGTGAATTATATTACAAGTATGGCTAGACTATAGATCTAACCTAAAAGTGTTCAAAATTTATTAATATTCCCTGACAAGTATTAATTACTTTAATAAGCCAGTAAGAGCATCATTAAACCAGTATTTAAACTTGACACCTCATATGTAAATAGAACAACAATAAAGGAATATTCTAATTGAATGAGACACTTAAACGTGTATGGGATCTTAATGTTCAGCAAATCAACTCCCAACCAATGCAAACTTCCTTTTTTAGGTGACTAATGGAAGAATATTGCCTTGTTTTAGAATTCATGCCAGTAATTTTAGAAATACATGACACCTTGGCATGGTAACAAAGATGCCTGATAGCCCCTGATGTTCTCAGCATCTTGCTCAGCCATGGATGTGCAATTTACTTCATCTGGTTAAAAGCTTTTCTTGGATAAAATATATTCTCTCCATGCTCCAAGTTAAAAAAAAAAGTTGCTATTTTTTAAAACGTAAATTAGAAAGGCTAAGAAAAAAAAACCTCACCAATAGATGTTATACCAAATATTAACAATTCACAAAACGTTGATCCCAAGTTTTTACCAGCTTGGACTATATTTCCAATTCACAACTCCCCACATACAAAAATATGTGCTGACAAAGTTGAAGCAGAATTAATTCTTATTAAACTAAGCATAGAGCACTGGTTGGAACATGAATTCGAGCATAGAACCTACTGAGGAGACTGGTAAAAATGACCTAAAGGGACATTATACAAAAAGCATGCCATCAAGTCTGCATTAAAGAAAGACCATGTGTTAATCCAAAGCAGAGTATATTCTCCTTTGACTGTAGAAGACATCAAAGTGGGTAACATTTTCTAGCTCTATGTTTTATGCAGAATTACTTAAGCAGATTTTGAATGTCTTATTTAGCTCATGGAGAACTTCAAAATCACTCCAATTCTCACAAGTCAGAAAAAGAAAAAATAAGTGGCACAAATTGAAAATTAACTATTTTTCTAAGTCTAGCAAGGAAATTATGTCACAACTCAAGATTAACCCTTAGCATTTGTGGAATGACTATAGATACTCATAACTCCATTAGAGAAGGATCTGAATGGCAGTGATTTCTGGACCAGAATATGGGAACAGGAACTTAAACTGGCCCAGTAGAAGAGAAATATTTGACTTGTTGAAAGCTCAGTACAGACAAGTTAGAAAGTTAGAAAAGTGTGTTATAGAGGTAGGGTCAGAGGCTCTATGGGAGAAATTACTGTTGTTCTTCAGCTAAATAGGCATATCTTCCAACTGCTTTCTAACTATCTCTGATTATACCCTTAAACAAAGGCTATTCTCTGCCTTTGAAGAAGAAGCCTGTCTTTGCAGTGGATGGCAAGGGATGTAGAAATTCATATCTGTTCAGAGTGCTGTGAATACGTGATGGATGAAGACTCATCCCTCCACCTCAAAAAATATCATTTATACTACCTTTTATAAGGCTCACAGAACACTGGGAAATGTAAGAATGTAATATCTGGAAGATGAGAAGAGCTTTAAAATCCTGTCTTCTAGACAAAGCATAACCAAATGTAAGAGTAAACATCAAGCAGCTACAGTTCTTTACAGTGGGTTTATTCAAGGAAGGATTTCTTAGTCTTATTTGAAGAAGCTCCTTCTTGCAACAGATGGCTATAAAGAGACCCCCAATGGTCAAAGGGCAGAGAGTAAGAAACTGTGGTGTGTTCAACTATAAAGAGGTATTATTATTATATATCACAGCCCAGCTCACAAAGATCAACAGTCATCAGGGAAGAGAAGGCAGGTGAAATTGTAAAAGCCAGAGATGGTAAATAATTTCAAGGAAACTCTTTAACAGACACCACAGGAAAGTTGCACAGATGAGCTCACAATGATTGTGACAGTATACACAGGATCTGTACACCTTTATGCCAGATAAATTCCTCCATACTGGGGGAACATAAAAATCACACCACTAGCTGCACTGTGTGGCAGGACCATTCCCAAGAGCACTTGTGCAGCATGAGCTAGATTTGGAGGAGGAGTGGAGAAGGCAGAGGGAGAGAGGAGTGTGAGAAGGATAGTGAATAGGAAGAGGAGAAGGAGAAAGAGAAGGAAGAAAAGGAGGAGGATGGGAAAGTGAAGAAGAAGACTCAAACTGAAGGTGAGTTTGGGAGGATGTGGAAGAGTGGTGAATTATCAAAATACATTCTATGAAAATGTCAAATAATTAACAAAACTATTATTTAAAAAAATGGAACTGTATCAAGGTAAAGGGAGTGCCTTTGCATGATTTCCCTGCTCCACAAGTCATAGCAAAACTTAGTGTCCCTTGAAAGAGTATTTAGAAGTACTTTTTGAAGTACTTTTAGTAGTATTTGAGCGGTGAGTGATAGTGACCTAGGACATGGATGGAGTTCATGGCTATTGTCTTTGCTTTCTGCTGTCTATGATCAGGATCAGACTAATTGAAACTGGCAGCCTCTTTATCTTAGACCTCCAAGATTCTGAAAAAAAAAAAATAGTTTCTAAATTTCCCAGCCTTCAGTATTTCATTCTAGCAGTACTAAATGTAACTCAATGGAGCTTGAGGGAAAAGGTGCTATCAATGGCAAAAAAAATTTACAGAACAAAGCACATAAGATACTGCAGAAATACTAACACTATTGCTGTCTCAAATATGATGAAAAATATGATGCTAATTATAAGTATACATAATTTAATCATTGCAAACTTGATTGACACCTTATCATTTGTGGCGACAAATGTTTGCTTTTTTTCTTTTCTTTTTTTTTTTTTTTTTTTTGCCTGTGATAATTCTTACTTTTATTAGACTTTAAAGGATAGTACACGAATTACATTAAAATTAAGAAGTCTCTTGTTAATTAATTATACTTGGGTTTTGTCTCCATCTTTCATTAGCTATTTTGTATTGACTCGTATGATTTTCTTTGTATGAATTTTCCTTATAGGTGTATTCATTTTTGCTAAAGGCCTGTGTCCTGTGAAATACTGTTAACAAATTGCACACCATGATCTTATGTCGATCTCATAGATATGCCTTATAAACATTCAATAAAAGTATTATTTAAAAGTTTTCATTTTGCTTTTTTGTCTTATTGAATAACCTGAATGAACTTGAATGTTTGACAGAGTTCATCTAATATTTTGGTCTTTTTTTTTTATTAATTACACTTTATTCATTTTGTATCCCCCCATAAGCCCCTCCCTCCTCCCCTGCTGATCCCACCCTCCCTCCCCTTTCTGCATGCATGCCACTCCCCAAGTCCACTGATAGGGGAGGTTCTCCTCTTCTTTCTGATCTTAGACTATCAGTTCAATGGCCAACTCTTACCTTGCTTTTGGGATGGTGAAACCAAATCCAGGGTCACATGCATGCAAAGGTAGTGCATGGCCACTGAGCTACATTGGCAATCTCTGTTAGTTTGAGTTTTACTTTCTTTTTAACAGTGAACACTGGTTTAGTTTCAGAGTCTGTATGCCTTCTGTTTTATTTTCTCATTTTTGTCAGAGGAAAATGCTATGACTTTCTGCTTCATTTTCTCATTCTTTTTTAGAAGGCAAGGCAATTTTGGGGATAACATCTATAGTCTTACCAAAGATGAGCAAGTACTCTTCTACTCTATCCCAGTCATTTCTTTTTTTCTGAGTCACACTTAGCAAACTGCATATCATTATACTCTCCTGCTCCTCCAAGCAACTCCTGCTGTTTTACTTTAAAGCTAGCTTTTAAAGCTTATGAAATAAAATGTAATTTTTTAAGGAAACCTAATTTTCAGATGCAGAAAAAAACTGAAGTTCCAATAAAAATATTAAATTTAAAAAAAATTGGATGCAAATAATGAGTCTGTCCAGAAAAAAAAAAAAAGAGAATTTAGAAAGAGGTGCAAAAGTTGTCTCTAGATTCTGCCATACACTTCATAGGAGATTCATACTTTAACTGAATGGGTCATTCTTATTTTTTATAATAATTACAATTTATTCACTTTGTATCCCAGCTGTAGTTCCTTCCTTCATTCCCTCACAATCCCGCCTTCCCTTCTTCAACTCCTCACATGCCCATCTCCAAGTCCACTGATAGGGGAGATCCTCCTCCCCTTCCATCTGACCCTAGCCTATTAGGTCTCATCAGGACTGGCTGCATTGTCCTTCTCTGTGGCCTGGCAAGGCTGCTCCTCCCTCAGGTGGTTGGTCAAAGATCCAGCCACTGAGTTCCTGTCAGACACATTCCCTGTTCCCCTTACTAGGATACCCACTTGGAGACTAAGCTGCCATGGGCTATATATGAGCAGGGATTCTAGGTTATATCCATCAATGGTCCTTGGTTGGAGTATCAGTCTCAGAAAAGGCCCCTGTGCCCAGATATTTTGGTTCTGTTGCTCAACTTGTGGAACGCCTGTCCTCTACAGGTGTTACTATCTCACCTTTTTTTCATAAGATTTCCTGGTTGCCACCATCTTGGATCCCCACATCCTTTCCATTTTACAATCCTGATAGTCCCTTGAGTGCTTTCTTCTCCCAAGTTTCATATATGAAAAAAATATGACTTATCTGTAAAATTACTATGCTTAATTTTAATAAAAAAAAACTTTTTAAATAACTATTGTGTATCAAGGGAAGTTAAGGCAAGAGTAAACATGAAATCATCACAACTAATGTCTATGAAAACTCCCAAAGTCAGGGCTTGCAGAAAATAGGCATACTCATCTTTAAGCAGTAAAAATATGTATCATCAGGCAGTGAACATGTTCATAGAGTACTTGCCTTATATGCACAAAATCTTATGTTCAATCACCAACCCTATATACACTAAGTATGGTGATACATTTCTATAATCCTAGCACTCAGAAGATAGAGGCAAGAGGATCCCAAGTCCAGGGTCAACCTAATCCTTTCTCTACAGTAGCAAAGGTGGGTCCAGATTTACTATATAAGTCCTTATCTCCAAATTAATTAATAATAGTGTTTGCTTTTTTATCTAAAGCAACTAGATTTCAACAGTAAAAGGATAAATTGCATGAAACTGAAAGGAAAAGAAAAACAACACCTAACCAAATATGTTCTCATTAGAATCAGTGTCAGAATAGGCATATGATAAAAAGGAACTTAAAAAAACTCAGAGATATGTTCAAGCCTCTAATGAGAGGGATGGAAAGTATGGCCTGTTGGATAAGGGATATGTGGGAAAAATTGAAGAATATTAATAGGCCCGAATACATGGAAGAGAAACAGTAGAATGAGTTTCAGCAATGAAAGAATAGCAGGCACAGAAATAGCTGTTTTGAAACCATACACAATGATACATGAAAAGAAAAATAAATACAATAAAAAGTAAAAATAAAAACACAGCTCTCAGAGCTTTTTAAAATATCAGGTAGCTCAATATTAGACTTATTGGGGAGAAAAAATGTTGAGAAAGTATTTAAAGATAATTTTTTTTTCGAAATGAGGTAGCAAAACAATGTGAAAAGCTCAGAAAATTTGATACATTTTCTTTGAAAGATCTTTTTAATGGAGAAAAAGATGACTACAGTAACATATTCAAACTGCTGAAAACCAAAGATGAGAAAGTCTTGAAAAACGTCAGACAAAAAAACTATTCTAGAGTATTACATATAATTTCATTTATTTATAATTTATTCACAGGAATACATAAATCACCTTATAAGAAGCCTTCAATGATGGAAAATTATGTCACATTGTCAGTGTAGGGCTACATTTTAGAAAAGAACATTAATGAATTACCTTTGTATACAGAAGGCCTAACGGTCTTCTTAACTAGCGACATGACACAGAAAATCAAATTTTTTGACCAAGTATTGCTTCAGTTAGAAACTCCTACTCCCAGCCCTAGGTTGTAGACAAAAGAACCCAAAGTTGAAGACGTTCTTGAAGATACTGAGTTCAATGCCAATGTGGTTTACATGACACACTATTGCATAGATAAAAATAACTACAAATTAAAAAAAAATTAACTGGTGACATAAGATTAACATCTTTTGTTAGGTTTCTTCAAGATATATCTGACAGTCAAAAGATAAAATAGAAATAATGTACTAAGCGTTTATGGAGATTCAAAAGGAAAACTGACAATACTAAGAAGAATGGGAGTCCGTAATTAGGAAAATATTGGGTTTTTTTTTATTAATTACCGTTTATTCACTTTCTTTTTTCTTTTCTTTTTTTATTATTAGTTACATTTTATTAACTCTATATCCCAGCTGTATCCCATTCCCTCATTCCTTCCCAAACCCTCCCGCTCTCCCTCATCTCCTCCCTGCCCCTTTCCAAGTCCACTGATTGGGGAGGACCTCCTCCTGTTCATCTGATCCTGTTTTATCAAGTATCTTCAGGACTGGCTGCAAAGTCCTCCTCTGTGGCCTAACAGGACTGCTCCTCCCTTGGGGGGTGGGGAGGTCAAATAGTCTGCCATTGAGTTCCTGTTAGAAATAGTCCTTGTTCCCCTCACTATGGGAAACCAATTGGTTACTGAGCTATCACAGGCTTCATCCGAGCAGAGGTTCCAGGTTATATCCACACATGGTCCTTGGTTGGATAAGCAGTCTCATATAAGACCCCTGTGCCCAGATATAGTTGGTCCTTGTAAAGCGCCTATTCTTTCCACATCATACAAACTCCCCCTTCTTTCATATGATTCCCTGCACTTTGCCGAAAATGAGTATTAGTATCTGCTTTGATACAGTGCTAGGTAGAGTCTTTCAGGGGCCCTCTGCAGTAGGCTCCTGTCCTGTTACATGTTTCCTCTGAAGTCCAATGCACCTCCCATTTGTCTTTCTAAGTGAAGGTTGATCATCTTACTCCGGATCCTCTTTCTTGTTTATCTTCTTTAGGTGTATAGATTTCATTATGTTTATCATATCTTATAGGACTATATGAGGGAGTATATACCATGGGTGTCATTCTTCTGGGATATCTCACTCAGAATGATCTTTTCTAGATCCCACCATTTGCTTGCAAATTTCATGATTTTCTCGTTTTTGATTGATGAGTAGTATTCCATTATGTTAAAATACCACAATTTCTTTATCCATTCCTCAGTTGAGGGACATCTGGGTTGTTTCCAGGTTCTGGCTATTACAAATAAAGCTGCTACAAACATGGTTGAGCAAATATCCTTGTCGTGTATTTGAGCAACATTTGGGTATATGCCTAGGAGTGGTTTAGCTGGATCTTGAGTAAGCACTATTCCTAATTGTCTGAGAAAGCACCAGATTGACTTCCAAAGTGGTTGTACCAGTTTACATTCCCACCAGCAATGGAGGAGGGTTTCCCTTTCTCCACAACCTCTCCAGCATGTTTTGTCACTTGAGTTTTTGAGCTTAGCCATTCTGAAAGGTGAAATATCAAGGTCGTTTTGATTTGCATCTCCCTGATGGCCAAGGATGTTGAGCATCTCTTTAAGTGTTTCTGTGACATTCTGTATTCCCCTACAGAGAATTCTCTGTTTAGCTCCATACCCCATTTTTTAATTGGATCACTTGATTTATTGCTTTATAACTTCTTTAGTTCTTTATATATGCTAGATATAAGCCCTCTGTCAGATATAGGGTTGGTGAAGATGCTTGGCCATTTTCACAATGTTGATCCTACCAATCTATGAGCACGGGAGATCTTTCCATCTTCTGATATCTTCTTCAATTTCTTTCTTCAGAGAATTAAAGTTTTTTTTTTTTTTTTTTTTTTTTTTTCAAACAGGTCTTTCACTTGCTTGGTTAGATTCATCCCAAGGTATTTTATGTTATCAGTGGCTATTGTGAAGGGTGTTGTTTCCCTGATTTCTTTCTCAGCCCTTTTGTCTTTGGTATACAGAAGGGCTTCTGATTTTTTTTTTTGAGTTGATTTTGTATCCTGCCACTTTTATGAAGGTGTTTATCAGCTGAAGGAGTTCTTTGGTTGAATTTTTGGGGTCACTCATATATACTATCATATCATCTACTAATAGTGGCACTTTGACCTCTTCCTTTCCAATTTGTGTCCTCTTGATCTCCTTTAGTTGTCTTATTGCTTTACCTAGGACTTCAAGTACTATGTTGAAGAGATATGGAGAGAGTGGGCATTGTCTTCCTCTGTGGCCTGGTAAACCTGCCCTACTCTGCTCAGCGGGAGGTGATCAAAGAGCCAGCCATTGAGTTCATGTCAGAGACTGTCCCTGTTCCCATTACTAAAGAACCAATTGGAGACTGAGCTACCATGAGGTAAATGTGTGCAGGGGTTCTAGGTTGTATCCATGCATGGTCCTTGTTTGGAGTATCAGTCTCAGAAAGGACCCCTGTGCTCAGTTATTTTATTTGGTTGCTCTCCTAGTGGAGATCCTGTTTCTTAAGTGTCTTTCTATCTCCCCCTTTTTTCATAAGATTCCCTGCACTCTGCCCAAAGATTGGCTGAGTCTCAGCATCTGCTTTGATAAGCTGCTAGGTAGAGTCTTTCAGAGGTTGTCTGTGGTAGGCTCCTGTCCTATTTCCTGTTTTCTCCCTCTTCTGATGTCTGTCCCCTTTGCCTTTCTGAGTTAGGATAGATCATGTTACTGAGGATCTTCCTTCTTGCTTAGCTTCTTTAGGTGTACAGATTTTAGTAAGTTTATCCAATATTATATAACTAATAACCCCTTATAAGTGAGTATATACTATGTGTGTCTTTCTGCTTCTGGGATACCTCACTCAGGATGATCTTTTCTAGTTCCTACCATGTACATGCAAATTTCATGAGTTCCTTGTTTTTAATTGCTGAGTAGTATTTCATTGCAGCCAATGAAGATACCTGATAAAACAGGATCAGATGAATGGGGAGGAGGTCCCCCCTATCAGTGGACTGGCAAGGGGCACGGTGGAGATGAGGGAGGGAGGGAGGGACTGGGAGGGAATGAGGGATCGGGACACGGCTGGGATACAGAGTTAATAAAATGTAACTGATAAGAAAAAAATAAAATTAAAAAAAAATAAAAACTGTTATTTATAAATGAAAAAAAAAAAGAATGATACTTTGACTTCTTCTTTTCCAAATTGTATTCCCTTGATCTCCTTTAATTGTTTTATTGCTATAGCAAGGAGTTCAAAAATATGTTGTAGGGATATGGAGAGAGTGGGCAGCCTTGCCTTGTCCCTTATTTCCGTTGGATTGATTTAAGTTTCTCTCCAATTAGTTTGATGTTGGCAATAGGCTTGATTGGCCTGCTCTTTGATCACCTCCCCCTGAGCGGGGAACAGCCTTACCAGGCCACAGAGGAAGACAATTCATTCACTCCTGGTAAGAACTGATAGATTAGAATCAGATTGAAGGGGAAGAGAACCTCCCCTATCAGTGGACTGAAGGAGGGGAATTGGTGGAAAAGAGGGAGAGAAAGTGTGAATAGGAGAGGAAGAGGGAGAGGGGCATAGCTGGGACACAAAGGGAATAAACCGTATCCCTTTACTTTAATAAAACTTAAAATAAAATATAAAAAATTTAAAAAATTAAGTTTCTGTAGGAGTGTGTATTTATTTCTGGGTCTTCTATTTTATTCCATTGATCTATCATTCTGTTTCTATGCCAGTACGATGTAGTTTTTATTACTATTGCTCTGTAGTACAAATTGAGATCAGAGATGGTGATACCTCCAAACGATGTATTGTTGTACAGGATTGTTTTAGCAATTCTGGGTTTTTTGTTTTTCCATATGAAATTGAGAATTGTTCTTTCAAGTTCTGTTAATGATTGTTGGTATTTTGTTAATGATTTGTTGGTAATGTGTTGGTATTTTGATGGAAATTGCATTGAATATGTAATTTACTTTTGATAGAATGGCCATTTTCATTATGTTAATCTAAATCAATCCATGAATATGGGAGATCTTTCCATCTTCTGATATCTTCTTAAATTTCTTTCTTCAGGGACTTAATTTTTTTTCAAACAGGTCTTTCACTTGCTTGGTTATAGTCACAAGGTACTTTATGATATTAGTATCTATTGTGAAGGGTGTAGTCTCCCTAATATATTTCTCAGACTTTTGGTCTTGCATACAGAGGAGAGCTACTAATTGATTTGAGTTAATTTTGTGTTCAGCCACTTTGGTGAAGGTGTTTATCAGATGAAGGAATTCTCTGGTTGAATTTTTTGGGGGTCACTATCATATATGTATATATATGTATACTATCATATCATCTGAAAATGGTGATACTTTGACTTCTTCCTTTCTGATTTGTATCCCCTTGATCTCCATTAGTTGTCTTATTGCTCTATCTAGGTCTTCAAGTACTATGTAGAAGAGATATTCAGAGAATGGGGAGCCTTGCCTTGTCCCTCATTTCAGTGGGATTGATTTAAGTTTCTCTCCATTTAGTTTGATGTTGGCTAAAGGCTTGCAGTATATTTTCTTTACTATGTTTAGGTATGTGCCTTGTATCCCTGATCTCTCCAAGATATTAAACATGAATGAGGGTTGGATTTTGTCAAATGCTTTTCGGCATCTAAGGAAATGATCATGTGGTTTGCCTCTTTCAGTTTGTTTATATGGTGGATTACAGTGATGAATTTCCTTATATTGAACTGCCCTTGCATGCTTGGGATAAAGCCTACTTGTTCATGGTGGATGATATCTTTTATGTGTTCTTGGATTCGGTTTGGAAGTGTTTTATTTAGTAGTTTTGTATTAATATTCATGAGAGACATAGGTCTGAAGTTATCTTTTTTGTTGCATGTTTTTGTGGTTTAGGTATCAAGGTGACTGTGTCTTCATAGAATGAGTTTGGTAATGTTCCTTCTGTTTCTTTTTTGTGGAATAGTATGAAGAGAATTGGAGTTAGCTCTTCTTTGAAGGACTGGTAGAATTCTGCCCTGAAACCATCTGGCCCTGGGCTTTTTTTTTTTTTTTTTAAGGGTGATTTTTGATGACTGTTTCTATTTCTTTGGGGGATATAGCACTATTCCATTTATTTACCTGATCTTAATTTTGGTAAATGGAATCTATCAAGAAAATTGCCCATTTAATTTTTCAAGTTTTGTGACATATAGGCTTTTACAGTAAGACATAATAATTGTTTGGATTTCATTAGTGTCCATTGTTATGTCCCCTTTTTGTTTCTGGTTTTGCTAGTTTGGATAGTTTCTCTCTGCCTTTTAGTTAGTTTGGCTAAGGGTTTGTCTATTTGTTGATTTTTCTCAAAGAGCCAGCTCCTGGTCTCCTTGATTTTTTGGATTGTTTTCTTTATTTCTAATTCATTGATTATAGTTCTGAGTTTCATTATTTCCAACCATCAACTCCTTATGGATATGTTTGCTTCTTTTTTTCTGAGACATTTTAGGTGTACCATTAATTTACTTTTATGAGATGTCTCCAACTTCTTTCTGGAGGCAATTAGTGCTATGAACTTTCCTCTTAGGACTGATTTTATTGTGTCCTATAAGTTTGGGTTAGTTGTGTCTTCATTTTCATTGAATTTTAGGAAGTCTCTAATTTCATTTCATTCCTTCCCTGTCCAAGCTGTCATGGAATAGAGAGTTATTTGTTTTCCATATGTATGTAGGCTTTTTGTTATTTCTGTTGTTGAGGTCTAGTTTTAGGCCATGGTGGTCTGATAGGGTACAAGAAATTATTTCAATCTTCTTTAATCTGTTGAGGTTTGCTTTGGGACTAATTATATGATCAGTTTTTGAGATGGTCCCATGAAGTGCTGAAAGAAGGTATACTCTTTTGAGTTAGGGTGAAAAGTTCTGTAGACATCTATTAGGTCCATTTTATTTAAGACCTCTGTAAGTGTCATTATTTCCCTATTTAACTTCTGTCTAGATGATTTGTCCCTTGGAGAGAGTGGAGTTTTGAAGTCTCTGACTATTAAGATGTTGGGGTCAATGCATGATTTCAGTTTAATAAGTTTTATTTACAAATGTTGGTGCTCTTCTATTTGGGGCATAGATGTTCAGAATAGTGATGTCCTCCTGTTAAATTTTTCCATGTAGGAATGCTGCTGACTGGTTGGTCCAGTCCCTAGCTCATGCTTAAATAACTTTCTTAACACAATCTAAACTTATTTGCCTAGGCATGGTGACACTGACAGTGGTCAAGCAGTCCTATATTATTCTTTAATCAAGACATGCCCACAGGCTACTGTGATCTGGGAAATCCATTAATTGACTTTTCCTCACATGACCATAGACTATGTCAAGAGCTGAAGGTAACTTCATTATTCCACCTCATCATCAGCTTGACATACAAATACATCACAGTTAATCCATAACTTTTCATTTCATTTTTGTTCTCCAAAACACTTAAAAATACATTAAATATATGATATATAAAATATAAAACTTTTAAATTTTTTTTATTTTATTAATTGATCATATCAAGACAATCATATCATCCCTCCCTTATTTTTCCTCCCTTCACACCCCCTATATAGCCCATTTGTTCTCTCTCAAATAATGAAGTATCTTTCCAGTAACAAATGGTCCTGAGAAAATTGGATGTCCACATGCAGAAGAATGATGTTATGCTAATATCTATCACCTTGCACAAAACTATATTGAAACTGATGAAAGATCTATTTGTAAAACCCCAAACCCTGAAACCTTTTGAAGAGCTAATACCAATAATCCTAAAACTATTCCACAAAACAGAAACAGAAAGGATGTTGCTAAACTCATGAGTTTATGAGGCCATGGTCACCCTGATACCTAAACACACAAAGACTCAACAAAGAAAGATAATTTCAGAGCAATTTCCCTCATGAACATTGATACAAAAATACTCAGTAAAATACAAGCCAAATCCAAGAATATATTAAAACCATTATCCACCTTAGACTTCATCTAAGGGATTCAGGGACAGTTCAATATATGAAAATCCATCAATGTAATCCACCATATATACAAACTGAAAGAAAAAAATCATCTCATTAAATGCTGAAAAACCTTTTGATAAAATCCAGCACTCCTTCATAAGAGTCTTGGAGAGATAAGGAATGGAAGGTGCGTATATAAACATAATAAAAGCAATATACGTCAAGCTGATAACCAACATCACATTCAATAGAGAGAAACTTAAAGCAATTTTTGTAAAATCAGAGACAACTATTCAATTTAGTACTTGAAGCTTTAGCTAGAGCAATAAGAAACTAAAGGATATCAAGGGGATATAAATTAGAAAGGAAGAAGTCAAAGTATCACTATTCACACATGTTATGAATATATATATGTAAATATAAACATAAATGACCTCAAAATAATATACCAGAGAACTCCTACATCTCAAAAACACCTTCAATGAAGTAGATGGATACAAAATTAACTAAAAAATAATCAGTAGCCCCCCAGTGTATAAGTAATAAATGGGCTGAGAACGAAATTAGAGAAAAAAAAAAAACACCCTTCACATAGCTGCAAACAACATAAAAATATCTTAATGTAACTCTAACCAAGCAAGTTAAAGACCTGTATGAGAACTTCATGTCTTTGAAGAAAGAAATTGAAGAAGATATTTGAAGATAGAAAGATCTCCCATGTTCATCAATTGGTAAGATTAACATGGTAAAAATGGTCATCTTACCCAAAGTAGTCTAGAGATGCAGTGCAATTCCCATCAAAATTCCAACACAATTTTTTTTATAGACCTTGCAATAACAATTCTCAACTTCATACAGAAAAATAAACCCAGGAGAACTAAACACAATCCTGTATAATAATAGAACTTCTGGAGGTATCACCATCCCTGATTTCAAGCTGTCCTACAGAGCAATAGTAATAAAAAACATATGGTACTAGCATAAAAAGCAGGCAGTTAGACCAATGAAATGAAAAAAAAACCCAGAAATAAAGCACATACCTATGGACACTTGATTTTTGACAAAGAATCCAAAACCATACAATGGTAAAAAAGACAACATCTTCAACAAATGGCGCTGGTCAAACTAGATGTCTACATGTGGAAGAATGTAAATAGATCCATATTTATCACCCTAGACAAAACTCAAGTCCAAGTGAATCAAAGACCTCAACACTAAACCATATACACTAAATCTGAAAGAAGAAAAAAGTGGAGAATAGCCATGAAAGTATTAGCTGAGGAGACAACTTCCTGAATAGAATACCAACAGCTCAGGCTCTAAGATAAAAAATTAATAAATGAGACTTCCTGAACCTGAAAAGCTTCTATGAGACAGGATATTGTCAATAGTACAAAAGAGCAGTCTACAGAATGAGTAAAGATCTTCACCATCCATTCACCTGACAGAGGCTTAATATCTAAAATATATAAAGAACTTAAGAAATAAAACACTAATAAAGCAAGTAACAAAGTTAAAAAATGTGATACAGAGATAAACAGAATTTTCAACAAGGAAGAAGCAAGAAGCACTTAAAAAAATATTCAAAGTCCGTCTCAGAAAAGACCCTGTGCCCAGATATATGTGGTCCTTGTAGAGCTCCTATCCTTTCCATATCATACTAACTTCCCTTCTTTCATATGATTCCCTGCACTCTGCCAAGGGTTTGGATATGAGTCTTAGTGTCTGCTTTGAAACACTGCTAGGTAGAGTCTTTCAGATGCCTTTTGTGGTAGACTCCTGTCATAAGTTCAATGCACATCCCATTTGTCTTTCTAAATGAGGATTAATCACCTTCGCCTGTGTCCACTTTCTTGATTATCTTCTTTAGGTGTGTAGATTTCATTATGTTTATCATGTCTTGTAGGTCTATATAAGCGAGTATATACCAAGTTTGTCTTTCTCCTTCTGGGATACTTCACTCAGAATGATCTTTTCTAGATCCCACCACTTGACACTCAACCAAGGACCATCTATGGATATAACCTAGAACTTCTGCTCGGATGTGGCCTGTGGTAGCTCAGTAACCAAGTAGTTTTCCAAAGTAAGGGGAACACGGACTATTTCTAACAGGATCTCAAGGGCAGGCTGTTTGACACCCCCCCCCCCCAGGGGAGGAGCAGTCTGTTAGGCCACAGAGGAGGACTTTGCAGCCAGTCCTGAAGATACCTGATAAAACAGGGTCAGATGAAAGGGGAGGAGGTCCTCCCCTATCAGGGGACTTGGAAAGGGGCAGGGAGGAGACCAGGGAGGGAGTGTGGGGTTGGGGAGGGAATGAGGGAGCGGGATACAGCTGGGACACAGAGTTAACAAAATGTAACTAAAAAGAAAAATAAAATAAAAAAAATATTCAAAGTCCTTAGTCATCAGGGAAATGCAAATCAAAACCACTCTTAGATTCCATCTTATACCTGTCAGAATGGCTAATACAAAAACTCAAGTGACAACACATGCTGGTGAGGATGTGGTGCAAGGGAAACAGTCTTCCACTACTGGCGGGAGTGCAAACTTATACAACCACTTTGGAAATCACTCTGTCACTATCTCAGAAAATTGGGAATAGTTCTTCCTCAAGACCCAGCTATACTATTGCTGGGCGTATAACCAAAGGATGCTTCAACTTACCATGAGGACAGTTACTAAACTATGTTCATAGCAGCTTTATTTATAATAACCAGACTCTGAAAACAACTTAGATGTCCCTGAACCAAAGAATGGATAGAACAGAAAATGTGGTGCATTTACACAATAGAAAACTATTCAGCTATTTAAAAAAAAATTATGAAATTTGCAGGCAAATGGACAGAACTGGAAGATATCACGAGTGAGGTAACCCAAACCCAGAAAGACACACATGGTATGGCCTCACCAATAAGTGAATATTAGCCATATAGTACAGGATAACCATACTACAATCCACAGAGCCAAAGAAGCTGAGTAACAACAAGGGCCCAAGGGAGGATGCTTGAATCTCAATCAGAAAGGTGAATAGAATAGACAACTGAAGTATATGGAAGGAGGGAAATGGTGAAGAGGGGGTAGGAAATGGAACTGGGAGAAGGAATCAGTTGTGAGAGAGTGTGAGTGTGAGTGTGAGGGGTGGAGAAGGTGGAGTGTGAGGGTTTGGAGAAAGATCTGAAATCATCTCTGGGAATGGGGAGGTTCCCAGAAGCTGAGGGGCTTCACCCTAGCTGAGACTTCTAGCAGCAATGGATATGGAGCCTAGTTACCACCTCCCGGAGCCAGATGCGACTTCCACCCAAAATTTGTCCTCTGTATAAGAGGTTCAAGGATAAAGATGGAGCAGAGATTGAGGGAATGACCAACCAATAACCGGCCCAACTTGAGACCCATCCCATGAGAAAGAGCCAAACCCTGACACTATTAATGATATTCTGCTATGCTTAAAGATAGGAGCCTAGCATAACTGTCTTCTGAGAGGCTCATTCAGCAGCTGATGGAAACAAATGCAGGGACCCACAGCCAAAAATAGGTCAAGCTAGGGGATTTTGTAAATGGTTAGGAGGAAAATATGAGGGAGCCAGAGAGGTCAAGGACACCACAAGAAGACCTACAGAGTAAACTAACCTGGGCCCATGGGAGCTCACAAAGACTAATCAAAGAATCCGTGTGGGCTGGACCTAGACCCTACACATTTACAGCAGATGTACAGTTTGATCATCATGTGAGCCCGCTAAGAATTGGAGCACGGGCTTTCTCTGCCTCTGTTGTCTGCCTTTGGATCTTTTTCCAGTAGCTGGACTGCCTTGTCTGGCCTCAGGGAGAGGATGTGTTTAATACTGCTGTGACTGGATGCGCCAGGGTAGGTTGGTACCCTTTGGGGGCCTTCCCTTTTCTTAGAAGGAGAGAGGGAATGGGACAGGGGTGAGGATAGGGCTGAGAGGGGAGGAGGGATGGGGCTGCAAATAGCTGTAAAGTAATAGAGAACAAAACATCCCACACACACCAGAAAAACACAAACTGAGGAACATTGTGAAAAGCTCTGGATCAGTCCTTTTTTAAAAATACTTTGAAATTTATGAAAGACAAAAACTAAATTAACTGCCTTAGGCTGGAGGTAATACTACAATTAAATACATTGTAGAACTGCATCTGGAAACAGAAAGAGCATTACTGGGGAAGAAGCCTATCCAAACAGGATCTTTAGTTGTATTTCAGCATTGGCCTGATGATAATGTTTGAGTTTTATTTAAAGTTTAATGCTATATTGTGATTTAATTAGTCTGTAAAATTACCTCATAAAGGTATGAGTTTCATTAGATAGCTTTCAGAATGTTTTACTTTTGTTAGTCCCTTCCCCCAAGTTTCTTCTTATAACCTGCTGTCCCCTTCTGTTAGATTCTTTCTTGGCCCTACCAGTACCCTCAGACTTTTGCTTTTAAGTCACCTGGGTATTTGTACACAGGACAATTTAAGTCTAGAATCCACAAACTAGAAAAAACATGCAGTGTTTGTTTTTCTCAGTCCGGGCTACTATACTGAACATAATCAATTTCCAGGTTCTGCAAATGTTACAATTACATTTTCTTTTTTTTTTTTCACTTTATTTTTTTTTAATTTTATTTTTCTCATTAGTTACATTTTGTTAATTCTGTATCCCTCATTCCCTCCCCAGTCCCACCCTCCCTCCCTCATCTCCTCCCTGCCCCTTTCCAAGTCCACTGATAGGGGAGGACCTCCTCCCCTTTCATATGACTCAGTTTTGTCAGTTATTTTCAGGACTGGCTGCAAAGTCCTCCTCTGTGGCCTAACAGTACTGCTCCTCCCCTGGGAGGTGGGGAGGTCAAAGAGCCAGTCATTGAGTTCCTGTTAGAAATAGTCCTTGTTCCCCTTACTATGGGAAACCAATTGATTACTGAGCTATCACGGGTCACATCCAAGCAGAGGTTCTAGGTTTTATCCTCTCATGGTCTTTGGTTGAGTGTCCATCTCAGAAAAGACCCTGTGCCCAGATATGTTTGGTCCTTGTGGAGCTCCTATCCTTTCCACATCAAACTCCCCTTCTTTCATATGATTCCCTGCACTCTGCCGAGGGTTTGGTTATGAGTCTTAGTATCTACTTTGGAACACTGCTAGGTAGAGTCTTTCAGAAGCCTTCTGCGGTAGACTCCTGTCATATGTTCAATACATATTCCATTTGTCTATCTAAATGAGGATTGATCATCATACCCCGTGTCCGCTTTCTTGATTATCTTCTTTAGGTGTATAGATTTCATTATGTTTATCATATCTTTTAGGTCTATATAAGAGAGTATATTCCATGGTTGTCTTTCTCCTTCTGGGATACTTCACTCAGAATGATCTTTTCTAGATCCCACCATTTGCCTGCAAATTTCATGATTTCCTCTTTTTTGATTGCTGAGTAGTATTCCATTGTGTAAAAATACCACAATTTCTGTACCCATTCTTCCACTGATGGACATCTGGGTTGTTTCCAGGTTCTGGCTATTACAAATAAAGCTGCTACAAACATGGATGAGCAAATGTCCTTATTGTGTACTTGAGCAAATTTTGGGTATATGCCTAGCAGTGGTATAGCTGGGTAGTGAGGAAGCACTATTCCTAGTTGTCAGAGAAAGCGCCAGATAGATTTCCAAAGTGGTTGTACCAGTTTACATTCCCACCAGCAATGGAGGAGGGTTCCCCTTTCTCCACAACCTCTCTAGCATGTGTTGTCCCTTGAGTTTTTCATCTTGGTCATTCTGATGGGTGTAAGGTGAAATCTCAGGGTCGTTTTGATTTGCATTTCCCTGATGGCTAATGATGTTGAGCATTTCTTTAAGTGTTTCTCTGCCATTCTATATTCCTCTACAGAGAATTCTCTGTTTAGCTCTGCTCCCCATTTTTTAAGTGGATTACTTGGTTTGTTGCTTTTCAGCTTCTTTAGTTCTTTGTATATACTGGATATTAGCCCTCTGTCAGATAAAGGGTTGGTGAAGATTCTTTCCCAATCTGTGGGCAGTCGTTTTGTTTTGATGATGGTGTCCTTGGCTTTACAGAAGCTTTTCAGTTTCATGAGGTCCCATTTATTGATTGTTGCTCTTAAAGCTTGTGCTGTTGGAGTTCTGTTCAGGAAGTTGTCTCCTGTGCCAATGAGTTCTAGGCTGTTCCCCACTTTTTCTTCTAACAGATTTAGAGTATCTGGTTTTATGTTGAGGTCTTTGATCCACTTGGACTTTAGTTTTGTGCAGGGTGATAAATGTGGATCTATTTTCATTTTTCTGCATGTAGACATCCAATTAGACCAGCACCATCTGTTGAAGATGCTATCTTTTTTCCATTGAATGGTTTTGGCTGCTTTGTCAAAAATCCAGTATTCATAGGTACATGGGTTTATTTCTGGGTCTTCTATTCGGTTCCATTGATCCTCCTTTCTATTTCTATGCCAATACCATGCAGTTTTTATTACTATTGCTCTGTAATACAGCTTGAGATCAGGGATGGAGATACTTCCAGATGATCTGTTGTTGTACAGGGTTGTTTGGGAGATTCTGGATTTTTTGTTTCTCTGTATAAAGCTGAGAATCTTTTTTTCAAGGTCTGAAAAGAATTGATTTGATATTTTGATGGGAATTGCGTTGAATCTGTAGATTGCTTTTGGCAGGATGGCCATTTTCACAATGTTAATCCTACCAATCCATGAGCACGGGAGATCTTTCCATCTTCTGAGATCTTTTTCAATTTCTTTCTTCAGAGACTTGAAGTTTTTCTCAAACAGGTCTTTCTTTATAGAAAAATAAGATTTCCTTGTCTATTCTTCAGCTGGTGGATATTTGGGCTGGCTCCATTTTCTAGGCATTGTGAATAAAGCATACAAATGCAGGTAAATACCTAGTGACCATTAAGTAAATACCTAGCAGCGGCATAGCTAAGTCATGTGGTGGTTCTATTTTTAGTTTTTGAGGCACCTTCATTCTGATTTCGGCAGTGGATATATGAGTTTGTATTTCTAATAGCTGTTCCTCTTTTCTGACATCCTCACCAGTGTATTTTTTTATCATTTGTTTTCTGGTTATTAAGTTTTTCTGGCTCAGAAAAGACAGAATTACAATTGTACTATTGTGATACCAGAAGGGAATTATGATATCACAATGGTCCTAGTAGGACATCACAATTATATTGTGATATCACAATGGTACGATTGGGACATCACAATTTTATTTTGTCATCAGTATTGTACTACCAAGACATCACAATGGTATTGTGACATCACAGTGTTATTAGTAGGACATCACAATCATATTGTGATATTACAATTGTATGATTGTGACATCAAAATTTTATTATGCCATCACAATTGTACTACCAAGACATCACAATGGTATTGTGTCATCACAATATGAGTAGTTGGACATCACAATCGTATTGTGACATCACAGTGTTTTTATGAGACCACCACTAGGTAATTATAACATTACAATTGAATTGCGACATCACAATGGTACTGGTAGGGCATCATAATCGTATTGTGATATCACAATGGTTCGATTGTGACATCACTAGAGAATTATGACATTACCATGGAATTGTGACATCACATTAGTACTATTGTACTATTGTGACATCACACTTATAGTATGCCATCACAATGGTACTATTTTCTAGTCAAAATGTCATTATGACATCACACTGGTTCTATTACTATGTCACAACCACTGACATCACAATGCTACTATTGTGACACCGCAAGGGAATATCAAAATTATAATAATAGGACATCAAAATCGTATTGTGATATCACAATGGTACTACCAAGACATCACATTTGAATTGAGCCATTACAATGCTAATATTTTGACATCACAAGGGAATTATGACATCACAAGGGTACTAGTAGGACATCACAATGTTATTATGACATCACAATGGTACAATTGTGAAGTCACAATTGTACTATGACATCATAATGGCATTATTATCTAGTCACAGTGGCATTATGACATCACAATGGTACTAGTATGTCACCACAATCACATTGTGACATCACAATGGTTCGATTGTGACATTGTTAGAGAATTATGACATTACAGTTGACTTGTGAGATCACAAAGGTACTATTGTGACATCGCAAGTGAATTATGACATCACAATGGTACTATTGTTATATCACAATGGTACTATGACATCACAATGATATTATTCTCTAGTCAGAATTGCATTGTGATATCACAGTCATACTATTAGGATATCACAAAGAAAGTGTGACATCACAATGCTACCATTGTGACATCGCTTGTGAAATATGACATCATAATTGTACTAGTAGGACATCACAATCATATTGCGACATCACAATGGTTCGATTGTGACATCACTAGGAATTATGATATTACAGTTGAATTGCAAAGCCAAAATGGCAGAATTCTGATGTCACAATTGTACTATGACATCACAATTGTACAATTCTCTTTTCACAATGGCATCATGAAATCACAATGGCAATAGTAGGATGTCACAATGACATTGTGACACCCCAATGCTACTAATGTTATATTCCAAGGTATTATGACAATCCAGTGGTACTAGAAGTACATCACAATCGTATTGTGACATCACAATTGTTCGATTGTGACATTGTTAGAGAATTATGACATTACAGTTGACTTGTGACATCGCAATGGTAGTATTGTGACATCAAAATTATTCTATGACATCACAAAGGTACTAGTCTCATGTCACAATGGCATTATGACATCACAATGGTACTTTCAAGGTATCACAAAGATCTTGCGATATCACAATGCTACAATTGGGACATCACAAGAAAAATATGACATAATAATGGTACTAGTAGTGACAGCACAATGGTTCAATTGTGACATCAGTAGACGGTTATGATATTAAAGTTAAATTTTGACATCACAAGTGTACTATGACATCATAGTTTTATTATTCTCTAGTCAAAAGGGCACTATGACATGACAATGTTACTATTGTGACATCACAATTGTACTATGACATCACAATGGTATTATTCTTTATTGACAATGATATCCTGATATCAGAAAGGTATTATTAGGATATCACAAAGAATTTGTGACATGACAATGCTACTATTTTGACATCAGAAGGGAATTATGACATCATAATGGCACTAGTAGGACATCACAATCGTACTATAACATCTCAGTGGTTCGATTGTCACCTCACTAGAAGATTATGATATTACAATAGACTTGTGACATCACAATGGTACTTTGATGATATCACAATTGTAATATGACATCACAATAGTACTTTTCTCCAGTCACAATGGCATTATGACATCAAAATGGTACTATTAGGATATCACAAAAAAGTGAGGCATCACAATGCTACAATTGTGAAATCACAAGGGAATTATGACATCACAATGGTACTAGTAGGACAGCACAATTATAATGTGACAACACAATGGTTCGATTGTGACATCACTTGAAAGTTATGATATTACAGTTGAATTGTGACATCACAATGGAACTCTTGTGAAGTCACAATTGTATTGTGACCTCACAATGACATTATTATCTGAACACAATTGCATTATGACATCACAATGATACTAGTACATCATCACAATCGTATTGTGACATCACAATGGTTCGATTGTATCATCGTCGGAGAATTGTGACATTACAGTTGACTTGTGACATCACAAAGGTAATATTGTGACATTGCAAGTGAATTATGACATCACAATGGTACTATTGTTATATCACAATGGTACTATGACATCACAATGATATTATTCTCTAGTCAGAATTGCATTATGATATCACAATCATAGTATTAGGATATCACAAAGAAATTGTGACATCACAATGCTACCATTGTGACATCGCTTGTGAAATATGACATCATAATTGTACTAGTAGGACAACACATTCATATTGCAACATCACAATGGTTTGATTGTGACATCATTAGAAGATTATATTACAGTTGAATTGTGTCGCCACAGTGGTAGAATTCTGATGTCACAACTGTACTCTGACATTACACTTGTACTATTCTGTTGTCACAATGGCATTATGAAATCATAATGGCAATATTAGGATATCACAATCGTTTTATGACATCACAATCATACAATCCTCTAGTCACAATGTCATTCTGATATCAGAATGGTACTATTAGGATTTCACAAAGACGTTGTGACATCACAATCCTACTATTTTGATATCGCAAGGGAATTATGACATCACAATGGTACTAGTAGGACATCACAACCGTATTGTGACATCACAATGGTTCATTTGTGACATCATTTGAGAATTATGACATTACCGGTGAATTGCGATGCCACAATGTCACAAATTGTGATGTCACAATTGTACTATGACATCACAATGATACTATTCTGTAGTCACAATGGCATTCTGATATCAGAAAGGTACTATTAGGATTTAATAAAATTATGGTGACACCACAATCCTACTATTGTAACATCTCAATGGAATTATGACATCACAATTGTAGTAGTAGGACATCACAATCGAATTTTAACACCTCAATGGTTGGATTGTGACATCAGTAGAGGATTATAATATTACAACTGACTTGTGACATCAAAATGGTACTATTGTGATATCACAATTGTACTATGACAGCACAATGGTACTATTCTCTAGTCACAATAGCATTAGGACATCAAAATGGTACTATTAGGATATCACAAAGACCTTGTGACATCACAATACTACCATTGTGACATCGCAAGGGAAACATGACATCACAATTGTACTAGTAGGAAATCATAATCGTAACATCACAGTTGTTCGATTGTGACATCATTAGAGAATTATGACATTGCAGTTGACTTGTGACATCGCAATGGTAATATTGTGACGTCAAAATTGTTCTAAGACATCACATAGTACTAGTCTCTCGTCACAATGGCATTATAACATCACAATGGTACTATTAAGATATCGCAAAGACCTTGTGATATCACAATGCTATAGTTGGGACATCACAAGGGCAATATGACATAATAATGGTACTAGTAGGACATCGAAATTATATTGTGATAACAATGTTTCAATGGTGAAATATCTAGACAATTATGACATTACAGTTGAATTGTGACTCCACAATGTTACTATTGTGATGTCACAATTGGACTATGACATCACAATGGTACTATTCTCTAGTCACAATGGCATTATGATATCACAATGGTACTACTAGGATGTCCCAAAAACCTTCTGATATCACAAAGCTACAATTGTGACATCGCAAGGGAAATATGACATCACAATGGTACTAGGAGGACAGCACAATTATATTGTGACATCACAATGGTACTATTGTGACATCAAAATTGTACTATGACATCATAGTTTTACTATTCTCTAGTCACAAGGGCACTATGACATGACAATATTACTATTGTGACATCACAATTGTACTATGACATCACAATGGTATTATTCTTTATTGACAATGATATCCTGATATCAGAAAGGTATTATTAGGATATCACAAAAAATTTGTGACACGACAATGCTACTATTTTGACATCAGAAGGGAATTATGACATCATAATGGCACTAGTAGGACATCACAATCGTACTATAACATCTCAGTGGTTCGATTGTCACTTCACTAGAAGATTATGATATTACAATAGACTTGTGACATCACAATGGTACTATTAGGATATCACAATTGTACTCTGACATCACAATTGTACTTTTCTCTAATCACAATGGCATTATGACATCACAATGGTACTAGTAGGATATCACAAAACAGTGAGACATCACAATGCTACTATTGTGATATCGCAAGGGAATTAGGACATCACAATGTCACTGGTAGGACATCACAATCGTATTGTGACATCACAATGGTTCGATTGTGACATTGTTAGAGATTTACGACATTATAGTTGACTTGTGACATCACAATGGTACTATTGTGATGTCACAATTGTACTATGACATCACAATGGTAATATTCTCTAGTTACAATGGCATTCTGGTATCAAAATATAGCATTAGGATATAAAAAGACATTGTGATGCCACAATGCCACTATTGTGACATTGCAAGGGAATTATGACATCACAATGTTACTCTTAGGAAATTATAATCATATTGTGATATCACTATGGTTCGATCATGATATCATCAGAGAATTAAGACATTACATTTGACTTGTGACATCACAATGGTACTATGATATCACAATGGTACTTTTCTCTAGTCAAAATGCCATTATGACATCACAATGGTAATATTATGATATCACAAAAACATTGTGACATCACAATGCAACTATTGTGTCAACACAAGGGAATTATGATATCACCATGGTATTAGTAATACTTCAAAATTGAATTGAGATATCACAATGGTTTGATTGTGACATCACTAGAGAATTATTACAGTACAATTGAATTGTGACATCACAATGATACTTGTAGGACATCACAATCATATTGTTACATCACAATAGTTCGAATGTGACATTATTAGAAAATTATGACATAACACATATGTGTGTGTGTGTGTGTGTGTGTGTGTCTGTAAAATGTTGACATTGGGGCAATTTTATGAATTGTATATAAAATAATGGATTAGGCTACACTAAATAAGTATATAAAATATTGTTTCATTTCTTATGGTTATAAATACATGTGAAACTGCAGAGACTATACTTCTCATTAAATAGAGCAATAATTACTTATTGACTCAAATAGAATAAATTAATTTAAAACTGTGAATGCCAGATCAAATTAATTTTTTCAGAACAACTTCACATTTTTATTGTGTGTGTGCTATAAAATTATCAATGTTAATGCTTATATGCTGATAATATTAATTATTCTTGTGTTGCTTTTAAAATATGTTATTTTATGGGGTATTTTTACTGTTTTATAAGAATGTGTGCATACCTGAGTGGATGAATAGCACACTGCATGTGTAGGTGAACAGGCCAAAAGAGGCTGTTAAAGCCCCTAGAATTTGAGTTACAGGCTATTGTGAGATGCCCAGACATGAATGCTTTTAGTCAGACCTGAGTACTGGGAACTAAAGTCAGGCCCTCTGGAGGAGCAGCAAGTGCTCTTAACCTCTGAGCCATCATTCTAGTCAAAAATTTGTGATTTATAATAATTGTCAATATTGAATAACTTATCAGGAAACAATTTGTGTAAAATATGTAGGTGATTGTGATTAAAAAAAAGGCTTTTTCCATTGCAAAAATAAACCCCAAAAGCATATCTCTATGAATTTTATTGCTCAGATTCTCGTAGGTGCAAATGTAATTCTTGACTAAAGCTGTGGACACTCTTGGTCTGCAAGAATCTTCCACAGGAAGGGAGGTTAAGAAGTTAAACCACAGTAACAATGATGCATCAGTGAAAGGCATGTTCCCTTTCATGCTACAGTTTAAACTCGAAAGCCTGTCATTTGAAAGAATAGATGTTCTTTGAGTCATGGGTGGCAACATAAGTCACCAGCTTATCCTGACTTTCTAGCCTGAAGCTGAAATCTTGATTCTTTTCCTAACCATCCCCCAGGAGCTTTCTGGCATGCTGCAGTCATACATGCCACGAGGATTATCGGGAGGCAATTACAAACTCTCTTGTGTTCAGGTTCCCGATTTTGGAGGCATCTGACTTATAATTTTAACTTTTTCTACTGCAGTGGTGAGTCTGAGTTAAGGAGAAATTCACAGTCATCAAAAGTTCAAAACAAGACAGCTTTAGAACTAAATTTCCAAAGCATTGGTTCTCAGACACACTAGTATGCTGGGAGTGTGAAAATTTTCCGCTTTGCTTTTCTGTAACAACAATGTAACAATTAAGATAAAAAGATACCAAGGTGATTGAAAGTTGGTTTCCGCAGAATGAAGTTGAAGCAGAGAAGTTTGAACTGGATTCAAATCTACTTCAAATTCTGCCCAAAGTAAAAGGGACATAACAATTTGATACGTGAGCAAATAAAAGTGTTAAAGATTGAGGGCAGGAAGTTGGCAGGATGTTAAATTACCAACCAAAGTCAGCTTACTTCCTGGGATTTACTTTTCTTCTTCAGAAATGCTTACCTCAGACAAAAAGTTAAATGAGGCTGGGATACAATATTATCTCAGGCCAACTGCCAAATAGATGATTCCTGCTTCTTCTCTAAATTCTATAGATATGCCAGTGTGCCCCTCTACCCATCTTCTTGCTCATCTAGACTGTGCAGCTTTGTTCTACCTCAACAGCTCACCCAAACCTTTCAGACAAACAAGCTCAAGGAAACGCTAGAACCCAGGAGCTTCTACTGTTGCCAACCATCCTTTGTGTTCGTCAGTCCTCAAGACAGCCATGATGCTCATCTCTGGAAGAAAACCCGATTGTCTCTGTAACAAGGCAACATCTTGCTATGTGTCCCGACTTCCAACCCTCTCACTTCCAGGCTGCGCAGACAGAACAGACAATAAATTTTGGTAATGGGCTAGGTAGCCTGTTTGAAGCAAGCAGACAGTGGGATGTGCCTAATCAATCATTAGAGATAAAATTAGAGGTCATTAGGGCAATTGAGGGTGATTGAGTTTACATAATTTACACTTCTTGAAGGAAATGACTTTTAAAGAGTCAGCTAAAGGCAGGGCCCACCTGAAGGGACATTCCAGGAAATGAAACAGCTAGTTGATAGTCCTCTGTTGGAAATGGGTGTCAGATTGAAGGAATACACAAAGGGCCACTGTGTCTGCAGGACAGGAATAGGGGATAGAGTGCTTCAGGTAGAGATGCATTCATGAACAAGATGGAATCTCATGACTTTGCAGCTCAGGGAAAGGAATTTAAAGGGCAAGAAAATATTCAGTGATGTGCTGCATTAAGGTCATGACCTTAATGTGTTGTTGTTTTGTTTTTAACGTGATACTGAAAATTTGGAGGACAGCACTTATGGGTCTCAAGAGGCATAGAAGAAATGAGGGGAAGACTTGTCCAAAAGTCAAAACTTACCATCTGGACTCTCTGGCCTAACAAGGCTACCCAAGCCCTCCTTTGACTTTCTCCTTCCATCAATATACTTGTGTCCTCCATCAAGCTAATAAAAAATCTTGTCAGGCTTTTGTAAATGTCTTCTCTAAAACATCTGGCTAAATGGTGATATTTTTCTTTATAATCTAACGTTTAGAAGGCAAATTTTTGTAAATCTCAAGAAATACATCTTTGCTATACCCTCTCTACCTACTATCATGATCAACTCTAAATATAGGCAAGCACACTTTATAAAACTATTAAATGTATCTGTGTTTCCAGGATTATGTTAAGAAGTAAAAAATCACCGGTACTATGGAAATTTCCTCATACGCCCTCCAAAGCAATCCTCAAAGAAATATACTAATCTAATTTCTAATACTATAAATTAATTTTATATGGTTATATTTATAAATTAATTTTATATGCATTTCCTAGAAATGCAATCATAAAGCATATTTGTACCCATGTGATTTATTTATTCAGTTGAAGTAGTTTTATAGGATTCGTAGTCTCTGATTCACAGGATTATGTAATCCACTCTCCTATTGGCCCTTTCTGGGTTATTTCCAATTTTTGAATATTATAAATAGTTCTTCTATAAATGTTTTAATATGTTTTTCTTCTTTATAAGAGGTAATTTACATTTCTAATGTTGATTATAATTTTAATATATTTATAAACCATTTGTATGTCATTTTCCACAACATCTATTTAATATATCTTGACTATTTTAGCAACTATTCTTTTTTAAAGAGTTGAAAGAATCCCTTCATAACTTAAATGGATTTCATGTTGAAAATCTGTTTTGAATATGGTGTTAATTTTTTTAATTAAGAGTAAGTTCTTTAAGGTATTAAATGAATATAAATGTGTAATGGTTTTTAGAGATTTATTTTATTTTTAAATATGTGCATTCATGTATGTGTGTGTACGTGTGCCTGCAGAGGCCAGACTAGGTGACAGATACACTGAAGGTAATATCACATGCATTTGTGAGTCTCTGTAAATGCAAGCACCCTTGAGCACGGGCAAAGCCCCAGTAATAACATATTTTAAAAGCACTGTTTCAAAGTACCACAGAATACAGTTTATAGCATTATTACAACATGCTAGGAAGTGTTGAGGATCTCTGCACAATTCACATTAAGAATAATATTCTGGGCCTGAAGAGATGGCTTAGCAGTTAAGAACACTGACTTCTGTTTCAGAAGATCAGGATTTCACTTCCAGTACCAACATGGCAGCTTAAGAGCATCTGAAACTCCAGTTTCAGGGGATGTTATACCCTCTTCAGGTCTCTGAAGGACACCAGACATACATTTGAGGCACATACACTCATAGACATAAAATTAAAATGAATAACACTTTTAAAAGACATCTTAACATGTAAAACTGTCCTAAAACCTAAGAACTTTATTTTTTATTTAAAAATATATTTGTTATTTAATAATTTTTTACATGTTTATGACATGTTTTGATCAAGTTCACTCCCATTTTTTCCTCCCTTCATGCTTTCTTTATTCTGTCCACCACTTTCCCAGTTTCACGTGTTTTGTTTGTCTTGTTCTTTGCTTTGTTTTGCTTTGTTTTGTTTTTCCCCACCAGATACATTTACTGCTGTCTACATGTGCCTAGACGTAGGACCATCTGCTGGACATGAGTAGCCTCTTAGGGCTCACATCCTTAAAGAACTCCCTTCCCGGCAGCCATCAATGGCCAAAAGCTCTTCAGCTGCAGGGGGACTTCATGACCACCGTAATCTTTCATGCTGGAATTTTGTTATGTCTTGGTCTCATGGAGATCTTGTATGTGCTGTCACAAGTTCTTTCACTGTAGTCAACCACTGCTTCTGGCTCTTAAACTCTTTTTTTCCCCTTTTTGTTTCTCATATTTAAATTCCATATTGAAATTAATCTTAAAATTTTATTTAAATGTAAGCTATAACTATGAACCCTTAAGTTTAATTTTTTTTATTGGTTAGAGTTTGTTCACTTTGTATCCCAGCTGTAGTCCCCTCCCTCATCCCCTCCCAACTCCTCCCTCATCTCTTTCCATGTCCCGCCCCCAGTCCACTGATAGGGGAGGTCCTCCTCCACTTCCCTCTGACCCTAGCCTATCAAAAACTTACAAACTTTAAATTGATTGGCATCTCTTACTTCCCCAGACTCCCTCTCCTAAAGGTATAGGTGCCCCTGTAACAAAGTTTTATTAAATTCCTGTTTCCTCTGCACCTCCAAGTAATTCAGAATGGATGGAGGGTCACAGCAGCACAGAGAAATAAAAAATGAACAGAAAACAACAGCTTCTGGCCTCATGAGATCACTGTCTGCTATGGATGACAGTCTATTATCTAAATAGAATATACTTTAGATGGGCCATTGCTGGCTGGAACAGTGTTTCTGTGCAATTACAATAAATCTGCCCTTTTGTCAAACACTTTACTTCCATCTGTCAGGGTATTGTTTTAATGTATGATTTTTTTTTCTTTTTTAGAGAAAAACACTTTTATGCCATTTGCCTGAAGTTTACTTAAATAAACACTGAAAGTGCGTGGTGTACCTTGCACTACACAATACACACAACATGCACAAACATCCAAGGAAAGGTGGACAGGTTGAGTAGAAGCTCCTCTCATGATAGGTCAAAAAATAGTACAAACAGGGCAAAGCTTTCAACAGTGTGATCTGCAGCCACAGACTGTCTTTAAAGCTTCTTAAAGACTGAATGTGTTTGTAACACTCCTTCCTTGTAGAGAGAGAAAGAAGAAAGAAAGAAAGAAAGAAAGAAAGGAAGGAAGGAAGGAAGGAAGGAAGGAAGGAAAGAAAGAAAAAGAAGGAAAGAAAAAAAAGAAAGAAAACTCCATTCTAAAGCTGGACCTAAAATAACCCAGTGGATTGTGTAATAGTACAAAAAAAAATACCATAATTCAGATATTTGCACACTCTGTAAACTATCTTTCCACTAAGCTAACCTGCTTTCTAACTTTCCTTTGTCTTTATAGTACTACATTAGTGCTTTGCAGAGAGAAATCTTTGTTCTAGATAGACGTTTTACAACTCTGAAGTGTATGACCTTTTTTATAGCATGGAAAGTAGAGTACTTCTAGTTTCCAATGCATTCAAGCTGGTAACCTTGCTTGTCCCTGGCATCACTGAGCTGATTCTGACAGGGCAGGGGTCCACAACCTGAACGCCCTCTCACCATTGACCCTGTGCTTGTAGAAGAAAAGAGCAGACAGCTTTCAAACACTTTTAGACAAAAGTTAAGCCTAATTAGTTCTTGGGAATTAAATGCTGACTTTACTCAACAGCCACAGCAAAATTTCAGTAGAAAAGAAAATTAAGGAGAAATATTGGGATATGCAGCAGATCTGGTGTACTCAACTTGTCACGGGGCAGCCAGGACTTACAAACACTCATGAAACATAACCCCAGACTTAACTATGAAGCCAGCCACAATGACACACAGATCCCTAAGATCAGTAAAGGACTCTTTTACGTCTTGATTCATTTGCAGGTTTATTTCTCTTTGCCTATCATTGTGGATAATCTCAGTTCAAAGACAATTGCATACTTCAAACTTTATAGTTCCTCCATAAGTAGCTTTCTTTTATGCCTGTTTCAAACAAAAATTCAAGGATGATGGAAACTTTTTTTAGTTTCAATAAACTTTGCAAGCTACTATTTTAAGTACCTAGGCCCCAGCTGTTTCTCTGGTGTAACTTTCTGAAGGTAAAACCAGTCATTTGTTTTATTTTATTCTCCCTTCTGGTTATCATTTCTATTCCTAAAACAGAAAGCACTAAATTTACCTGACCCCTGCTCTCTATTCTCTCTCTCCTTCCTCTTCTCTTTTCATCTTTTCCACAAACATAAGAAATGACAAATATCTGCTTATATATCCCAATTGAAGGAGGAAATGTTTTCTTCAAAATCTCAACACATACATTGTAACACAGGGACAGGGTGTGCCTTGTGATTATTTTTCTAATCTATAAATTAATATGGCTAGGTCATTTCACTTCTCATTTTCGTTAGACAGTTTCCTCCTTGTTGTTCTCACTTTTTACTGAAAAGTTCACAGACATTACCAGTTTACATTTTGCATGTACGATATTTTCAAAACAACTCTTATTTTCGTTTGATCCTTTCATAGTATTAATGATACAGCCAATGCTAAGTAATTTTTATGAAATGTCATGGAGAACTTTGCTGTTTGTTCTTGAAAAGGGGTGCTTCATTCTTTTTTTTTTTTATTGAAATAAAATTATTTTAATTATAAACAAACAACAACAAAAAAGTAACAAAAAGAAAAGCAATTGTGTTAGTTATAAATAAGACCCACGTCAAATTTTCTATCTTAAATTTTTGAAAGGATTTTTTTTTTTGCTTTTTTTTATTTTTTTTTTATTTTTTATTTTTTCTTTTTAGTTACATTTTGTTAACTCTGTGTCCCAGCTGTATCCCGCTCCCTCATTCCCTCCCCAACCCCACACTCCCTCCCTGGTCTCCTCCCTGCCCCTTTCCAAGTCCCCTGATAGGGGAGGACCTCCTCCCCTTTCATCTGTCCCTGTTTTATCAAGTATCTTCAGGGCTGGCTGCAAAGTCCTCCTCTGTGGCCTAACAGACTGCTCCTCCCCTGGGGGGAGGTGTCAAACAGCCTGCCCTTGAGATCCTGTTAGAAATAGTCCGTGTCCCCCTTACTTTGGAAAACTACTTGGTTACTGAGCTACCACAGGCCACATCCGAGCAGAAGTTCTAGGTTATATCCATAGATGGTCCTTGGTTGAGTTTCAGTCTCAGAAAAGACCCTGTGCCCAGATATATTTGGTCCTTGTAGAGGGTGCTTCATTCTTGATATAGTCAAGAACTCTGCCTGACATTGGGATTATCTCAATCGTTTCACATCTTCTAGTGAGGCAAGATTCTTATCGGGGGTGACAGAAGGAACAGAGCTGATGATGCCTTGCCTTTGTGTGCATTGTTAATAGACAACACTCTGTCAATTAAGCTGTAAGAAACCGAAGAGAATCTTGGGCCTCGAAATGAAGACAAGATTAATATCTGCTCATTGTCTGCATTGCCAAGAAAGGCGGAAAGTCTGCTTTGTCAGAGACTGTTGGCTTCTCTTATGGAGTCAGTTCTTTTTGAAAGTGTGTATGCAATTTTAAAAGCACTTAAAATATATTGTGCAAGTCAGCTATCATGGCTCTAGCAGGTTATAAAGTGAAATAATTTCATAACTTGTTCGATAATTACTAAGCCTGAAGTTGTATCTTATTTGGACACTAAATCAAAAGTATTACCTTGTCATGATTAGATTAACCAAATGCAAGATGTGTACAACAGTAGTGATCTCTTTTTGAAGATAAACACAGACCAAAAGAAAAAAAAATCTGGAGCTTAAAGATTTAAGAAGTTTTGTTGAGCTTAGATTAAATACAAAATGTCAAGGAGACAACCTAAGAAGGTACTTCAGACCTCTTTATGCTTAGAGTGGTTGGATTATGGTTGAATATAAATTTAAAAATGTCTCAATACAGTGAATTTATTGATACAAGATAGTACCTTAGTGTTACCATATCATGTTTTTTCCTTTTTAACTTTCAAAAGCATATATATATATATATATATATATATATATATATATGTATACTGATTGCTAAGAGGTAAGTGATTTAATAAAATAATGTGTAAAATACATTTGAGGTATCTACAAGTCTCTTTCATGCATATAACACTAAGTATTAAAACCAAACTCTGAGAAATTGGTCTCTAATACATACAGACACATAAGATAACAATACTAAATTTAAAGTCAACATAAACAGCATGGAGAATTAAAGAAATAACTGGGTAAAAATAGAATAAGAACAAAAAAAGCATGTTTCAAACCTATGATATTTACCCCACAACTTGCTGTGAGAGAATCAGAAAAGTAGAACATGCATATCAAGAAATAGTTCGCATATCTGACTTCCCAAGTGGGGTGGTCACACAATGGATGACACAAATTAATTTACATGTTTAAATATTTATAATATTATTAATATGTTAACATTACTATATTATTGTGTGTGTGTGTGTTTTGCCTGCATGGACATACGTGTTCCACCCGCATGTCTGATGCCCGTGGAAATCAGGAGAGGGCATCTTACCCCCTGGAAAAGGAGTTACGAATGGTTTTGATTTGCCAGCTGCTTCCTGGGAACAAAACATGAATCCTCTGCAACAGAACCAAGTGCTGTTAACCTCAGAGCCATCTCTCCAACTTCAAACTAATTCACACTAAAAAGCACAAGATATTTGATCCTCACCTGTCTATCTTAATGAAAGCAGAGAAATACAAACTGTTAAAATATTCTATTCTATATATAAGTAATTTATTTCGCCTATTAGATTTACAAGATAATATGAACATACTAAAATTATAGCCAAGTAGATGTACCATACCAAATAATCTCCTAACTTTAAAGGACAAAAATATTACTTGGGAAAAATTATATATATATATATATATATATATATATATATATATATATGTGTGTGTGTGTGTGTGTGTGTGTGTGTGTGTGTGTGTGTGTGTATATGTAATTAATGACTTACTATATTTCATGCTCCAAAATGGAATGGAATTGTGCTAGAATACAGAAGATGTCTTCAGGCTTCCAGCTTCATTAAAAATTCACAATATGTCTTGAATTGTGGGGAGTATCTATGAGTAGCTATACTGCCATGGAAAGAAATATCTAAACATGTTAACAATCTAGAATGTTTACATTAAAACGAAAAGTTAGTTTATATTTATGTGCTTTAAACATTGTGATATTTTTATTGTCATTACTCTCTTTGAGAAATATAGCCTCAAATCTATTTTCATTTTTTTTTTTTTTTTTTTTTTTTTTTGTGAGCTGGCTCTCCAGACAGTATCCTAACGATTAACTGATTTGACCTTTTATTTTAAAATAAGCACCTCATATCTCATTTTTTCTTCCTCGTCAGCTTTGTCCCAAATCACATGCATTTTCCTATCCTTTACCCAGAATCATAAACTAAAAGAATATTGTGTTACTGTCAGTCACAGGGTCAGCGAAAGCAGACCCTGGTGTTCCTTGGCCCAGAGATGCGTTTGCTCAGCACCTCCATGAGCCAATGAAAACATTCAAGTCTGGCTTCCCCCTGTTCCAGGAGTGAATGTCAACACCATGGCATTCCTTCACTTGCCAGACTTCGTGAAGAACCACCAATTCGTGGTCCAGCAGCCGCTGACCAACACGTTTATATTTAGAGTTGTTGTTCTCAAGGTGTAAGTTTCTTGTTAAGAACAATGCTAACACAACTATTTAATCATATCTTCATTTGCTCTATTTCTTGGGTTCTGGGAACAAGCCTCATCGCACTTTTGTGATATTTTGAATGTAATTGATTGTTGATAACGATACCATTATCAGTGAAGACTGTGGCTAAAGCAAGCCTATCTGGTGGAGGTAATAAAGTAAAATGCACTAAATGTGGCTGTTCTAGATGGCTGATTCCTTGAGCAGGTAATTAAGGTACACCTCAGTTTCATTTTTCATGTGAATAATCTTCCCTGGAAATCAGCCAGAAAATAAGGCAAGAGAGTCTTTGCCCATTGCTGGAAGGGTAAACTGTTTATTCATTGAAATGACTCAAATAAATTATATTGTTGCCATAAATATAGTAATTTCTAAAATTAATCATATTGTTCCATTAGTTTATTTATTTAATCACTCTACAGCCTGATTCCAGCCCCCTCCCTGCTCCCCTCCCAGTCTTGCCCTTACACGTCCTCCTCCTTCATCCTTCCCCTTCTCTTCAGAGAAGAGGAGGCCTCAAAGAGGTACTAACCCACCCTGGCACATCAAGTCACACCAGGTCTAAGCACATCCTCTCCCACTGAGGCCAGACAACCAGCCCAGCTAGGGGAAAGGGATTTACAGGCAGGCAACAGAGTCAGAGACAACCCCTGCTTCTATTGTTAGGGGACCCACAGGATGACCAAGCTGCTCATCTGCTACATATGTGTAACAGGTCTAGGCCTAGCCTGTAAGTGCTCTTTAATTGGTAATTCAGTCTCTGCGAGTTGCTATGGACCCAGGTTAGTTTATTCTGCAGGTCTTCTTGTGATGTCCTTGACCCCTTCAGCTACCTCACACTCTTTCATGAGACTCCCCCAACTCTTCCAGTTGTTTGACTGTGGCTCTCCACTTCTGTTTCCACCTGCTGCCAGATGAAGCATTTTTATAACCAGTGCATCAAGGAAGGTGGGAATGACATTATGAAGCTTTTCCTGTAAGAGATGACAAAGCATTCCTGTAGACTGTCACACAAGCGCTACACTGAAAAACTGCCTTCCTTCGTTTAATATGCTATATTTTGTAAATCAGTTGTGTATTGGAGGAAAGAATGACATTTTAAATCTCCCAAAATAAAAAAAAATAATGGAATAAAATGAGCATCAAATAGTTTGAAAATAATTGGTACATTTCTATTAATTAAATGACTAACACACACACACACAAAAAAAAAATAAAAAATAAAAAAAAATAAAAAAAAAAACTTCATTGCAGAGAACACAAGCAACCAAGCATTTATATTTTGTTCTCGGAGGTGGGAGACATTGTCATCTCTAGTTACAAGGTGATTATCTGAAAGAGTTGGGGGTAAAAGAAAAAAAGTCATGACAATTATTGGTGCATCCTAATTGAATTGTCCACTTGATTTTGCCCATTCTGTAGTGTAAGCAATAGGGTAAATCCTATTTCTGGCTATACGGGATGAAAGTCTATTTGAAGTTGTAGTCTGTAGCTGGCTTTTCACAGTAAATTGACCTTGTTCCTCCCAGCCAGTGTCATAATGCTCTGCTTTATCTGGGCTGAGAGAGAAAATCGCAAATTGCTTCTGCATGATTAGTTCTGCCACTTCAAACGTGTTCCTTCCGAGTTGGCCTCCACACTTATTGCTAAAGATATGTGCCACTGGGAAATGCTGATCTGCTCAACTTCTCGGATTAAATAACCCTTTAACTGCTGGCTAGTCCAGATGGATACAGCAATGGTAAAAGGAGTCTATCTTAGAATCAGTGCTAACTAAAAACGTTCGACAGCATGAAAAAGAGTTTGAAGAAGAAACTTCATCTTATACAATGTATTCAAATGTGAGTTCCTTTAAGATGTTAGATGACATTATAAAAATCAAAGTTGCATATGAAATGCTGACAAATATGATTAATCAATGCTTTCAAACATATATACACTTTTGTCATTTTTCACAGTATCTAGAGCACTCTAAAATTATTATAATATACTAAAAAGTATATTATACATTCAATTAGGAAGAGAGACATAATTCTGTAACACAAGCACATTTAGTTTATCAACAGTTGGAGATCTAAACTGCCTGGAATGAGACATCTGCATAGAGTTGAAATCTCTCAGTCACATGTCTTCAGTGAAATCATTAAATGTTGTGAGATAACATTTATTCATTTAAATTAATATAGGCTGATACTCAACAAGTATAAAGACTATACAAATAATTGAGGTTACTTCACCAAATTTAAAGAGAGTTGCCAGACTGCATCTGCGATTGGCATCTTATTTTACCTCACTTTTGCTGTAATTTTATAGAGAAAATTATGTCTTTTAAAATAACTTTTTTTAAAAGAGGACTGAAAGCCGTGTGCAGAGCTCCCTGCATTTTGTTAAAGCTACAGTATCACATACTATTATCTATGACCTACAGTTGATGGATCCAAAATAAAAAGACAGATAGAAACCTGTTGCCTGACAAATAATTCTGCATATTAAAGGCTTTGTGGACTAGACTGACACATGAATGATCCACATTGTCAACTTTTGCTAATCCCTTTATATATGATGACAGGGCCAAGAAACAATCACTTTTACGCTTAAGAAATGGATATTTGTACAAGGTTCTAGACATTTTTCTAGATTAATGAATGTATGTGATTTCATTTTTTTATTTACAGCCATATTTGGGAATGTGACAGTAGCAAGCATTTTTTGATGTATGAGAAGTGGCTGAAATCACTGCTAAGCCTTTTACAGGCTGAAGATCCTGTTACCCAAAAATGTCATGTCTGTGTTGATCCTTGAAGTCATTAAATAAAATTAAAATCCTAAAAGTATATCTTAAAATAAAAGTTAACTATTAATTCATTAATTCATTATCATACTGTTATATGCTACAGGTTTTTTTCAGAGTTTTTTTTTTCTAAAGAAAACCACAAAAGTTCTGTTTCATAAGATGTTATACAAATAAATTTTAATAGCAAATAAATTGCTATTATTAACACCAATGAAAGGGGATTCACAACGATAATTACAATAAATATATGAACATAGCCCCTTCATCTTTTATGGAGGATTTCAATTATTTTATTTTACTGGACTTCATAAAATTCTTATGAGATATATTAAAGCACATATTAACTTTGTGTTTTGACTTTTAGAAAACTGTTATCAAACATGGTAAAAGAAGCAGGACTGAAGATCGTATTGTCTTCTTAGCCAGCCTCTCAGTTGTGAAAGCCATGTTTCCATCCACAACCAGGTATACATTTCCTAACGCTACAAAAGAAGGTATGTAAAGGTCAGAGGAAGGATTAGCGCTCTACATGCTTGAACATCCCCCAATTTAAGAAGAAAATTACCACAGAATCCTCGGCTTTGGCCACCAAAGAAGTATCATGCTCTCAACAAAGAGCTGTTTGCTGCTGCCACCTGGGAAGGCAAGCATCATCTGGGTGGGCTACACAGCTGAACAGCACGGGTCCAGACAGCCACTTGGTACATTTGTGCTCAGTTTCCCTCTTCATTCCCTGCCTACGACTCCGCCTACATTTCATTTACCTCTGAACAAAATGAGAAAGCCTTTCCTCAACCTTTCAAAAAAAAATTTTTTTAAAGGGTGCAAAGTAAGTTAAAGTTAACTAGAATTGTTTAACTTTGTTCTGTCTTGGCTTTTATAACTCTTCTTGCGCTTTTCACCAAATTCCTTGACATTCCCTTCGTTTGCACTTCCTCCTCTTTGTGAAAAGTAAGCCACACATCTATAGTTCTAACTGCTGTGATTTTGTGATTAAATCAGTGTGCTCAATTGGCAGTGTTTCCCTCCCATCTCATTTCAGGTTGAACTGTGTTCTGGTGTGCTTGGTCACCTTTCACAAAAGACCTTTGTCATGATGATTCTGAATAACTGGAGAAGGGACACCATTGCCACTCTTAAGATTAGTCAAATTGACCAACTTTGAGTTTTATGGCAACTGTTCTAATTCAATCTTCAAAGCCTTGTGTTTTTTCCCCCTTACTCCAAAGCTTTTTATACAAATCTGCAGGGCTTTTTCCAGTTGGATACATTTGATTGACCTCAAATGTAGTATGTTTAAATTTTTAAAAAATCCTTTTTCTAACATCCAGGTAACTAATGCTATCATTCCCATCCCACTCTTCAGCCAGCAATCTCAAATTTCTTTATGAAGTCCCCTGAGTATTTGAGCAACACAGACAACAGATGATACACTATCTCACTCAATATTGCCAATATAACATCTCTTCCCATTACCATGGCTTTATACATCACCTATCATTTCCGTTTTGACGTTAATAACCATTAAAATTCTTCATCTTTGTGTATTCAGTTATGAGCATCATAACATGCTAGACAAAGTTCAATTACAAATGGAATGAACTGTGCTCGCTGTAAAGTAACTCACTACAAAGAGAACTGTCTGATATAAATAGCCAAAAAATGTAGTGGCATTGGAAACAGTGTGGTATCGCAAATTTGGAGACTGAATAGATCAGGTCTTTGGTGAAGACCTACAGGCCTAGAAGGCTACAAGGAAGTTACAGAAAAGCAAGGGTAAATGTTAGCCAATGACAAAAAGAATACAGGTGATAACTGCTCTTGAAATAAATGTAGGCCACTGACATGGATTTAAACATGAGAAGGTAAGGTAAAATATTAGTAGCATGAGATTTCTACTGTTAGAAAAGAACAGGCCAAAAAAAATTCTGGAGGAAGCTGATATCTAAGATGTCGGAAGAGAAGAAAATTACTGAATATGGCTGAAAGAAGAACTATGAAAAGCCTTTTAAACCAATACATTTATAATATTCTCTGTGTTTTTGTATTTCCTTCAGAGTTCTCTACAGTGACTCAATGATGTCCTTGGTATGCTCCCTTGTTAGATATCAGCTTCTTTAGGATGAGAAGTATGTTTTATTCATTGTTCTCTCCCTATTACCTGCTGTTTTCTTATATTGCAAAACATACTCAAAATGTCTACAGGTTTCAAAAATAAATAGCATCTTTTGCAAGTGCCTCTGGTTAAGTACTCATCTGTAATGCCAGCACTTGGGAGGCAAAGAAAGGCTCCACCCACATGGGATCAAAACAGATGCTGAGACTTACAGCCAAACTTTGGGCAGAGCACAGGGAGTCTTATGGAAGAAGGGGTAATAGAAAGATAAGAGGGCACAGGAGCCCCACAAAGAAACCAACAAAGCCAAGAAAAATCTGAACCCCAGGGTCCTTCAGAGACTAATGCACCAACCAAGGACTAAGCATGGAGACCTAGACTCCGTGCTCAGATGTAGCCTATTGGCAATTCAGTCTCCATGTGGATCCCCAAGTAAGGGACCAGGGTCTGCCTCTGTCATCAACTTGTTTGCCTGCTCTTTGGTCACTTGCCCCTGGCAATGTGGCATTACAGGCCACAGAGGAAGAGGATCCAGGCAGTCCTGATGAGACTCGATAAGCTAAGGGCAGATGGCAGGGAAGGAGAACTCTCCCTTTCAGTGAACTAGGGAAGGGAAGGGGGAAGATGGACGGAGGGTAGAACTGGGAGAAGTTGAAGAAGGTGGCTATAATTGGGATACAAAATGAATAAAATGTAAAATAATAATAATAATAATATAATAATAATAATAATAATAATAGTAATAATAATGTAAAAATAGGATCTCTGAGTTTGAGCCCAGCCTGACCTATAGAGTGAATGCCCGGAAGCCATGGCTTCACAAAGAAACCCTTTCTCTGACAACAATGACAAAACAACACAAACAAACAACTCTGGAAAGAGAAATGATAAGGAAAAATCATCTGGAAGAAAAGAGGAAAGCGCAATGAGATCACATGATGAGGAAACCCAACTTGAAGGCCATGTATTAAGGAAGCAGGAACAGATTCAGTAGACCGAACACAGCTTAAGAGTGAGCAGCGTAGGCAGACACCTCGCGATGAATTCGAGAGTTAAGTCAAGAAGGGAATAAAGGTGGCAGACAGTGAAGAGTGTATTGGCGTTCTGTCCTGTGGTGGCACGAGTCCACAGTGAACTGTGTCAAGTACTTAGCAAAAAGCAGTCCACATCAAAGCCCAGGCTGAGCTGGTGAGATAAAAGGCAAGGTGAGGCTGCCAGTGACAAACAGAGCAGTGATGAGAGTTAGGAATGATCTGGAGAAGTTTAAGAAGCGTTTGGTGAGAAGACCGAAGCCGAGAAGTGACACAGCAGTGAGTGCCCACTTCACGGCACTGGGCAGAGAAAGTATAGAAAGCTTCATAGGATTAGATTTAGTATATATCCTGATTTTATGGTTTATTTGTCTTTTCTTTTTAGGGAGGGGCCGCCCAATCAAAACAGCAACCAAGATTCAGCGAAGAATGAATGGTTGAAGGAAAACAAATGAAATGTAATATTCAAAATCTCAGGAAAAGGTAATGCTTTTTGAGATGGCTGAATGTGGGGAGGCGCCTTTAAATACATGTAGACTGAGCTACTATTACATTGGTGCAGGTGAATAAATAAATTAAACACAGTGAGTAAGGCCTGAGGCAGGAGAACTGCATGAGTTCAAGACCAGCCCACCTTACAGCATGGGACTCTGTCCCTGTGCCTCCCCCTAAAACAGGCAGGAAGAAAGGCAAAAAGAAAAAGAAAGCAGTCGAATGAGCATGTTAGTAAGCATGAAAAATCTTAAATTTTCTCCACATTAAAATTAGAATTGAAATTCATAGGAAAGTGGTCAATGGCAGATTGAGACCAAAAGAAATAATTTTAAACAACTTAAATAAGATACATATTTAGAAACATTAATAGAAATACATAAATGCATCATATAAACATATGGTTATTTTTAAAATTCTATTTAATATCAACTTAGACTGTAAAATACACAATTGTGCTAAAGTTATCAGACAAAATCCTTAGTTTTTTTGAAGGCAATCTAAAACGAATGAGTCCGTGCAGTTAGAAAACTTGAAATAATATCAAAAGTACAGATGAAACAACTGATTCTGATTTGCATTGCAGTGCCAGTGTGAGATAAATAGGAAAGGTTTAATTAGTAAAATAAAAACAATCCAGGAAATGATGTCAACATGAGGTTGAAGGCAACACCTAGGGGACAGGGAAGAGAAGGAATGGTGGCAAACTGTTATGTCAAAGCAGAAGCTTGAAATAGGAGAGTATAGATGTGCTACAGCTGATGCCATTGGAAAGCAAAGCAAGAAGGTGGGGTGATGAAAAGAAATGTATGGAACTAGCCCTTGAGCTCTAGGAAGCGAAAGGTTCTTCTGCCTCCCTTCTCCTGCTACAATCCAGGGGCTGGATGGAAACATCTAGATGTGTATATGTTTCTTGTGGCTTTTTTTAGGCTCTTTTATTCCCTTCTGGTTGTTGTTATTGTTTCTTTACTTGCTTTTGTCTGTTTTGTCTTATTCTGTTTTATTTTATTTTATTTTCATTATTATTTTTAGATGACTATATGTTTTCTTACGAGAGAAAGACAGGTGTGAAAGGGAAGATGGAAAAGATCTGGAAGGAGTAAGTGGAATGGAAAATGTAATAAGAATATATTCTACCTAGATATCTACATGTAGAAAAATGCAAATATATCCATACTTATCACCTTGCACAAAACTAAAGTCCAAGTGGATCAAAGACTTCAAAATAAAACCAGACACACTAAACCTGTTAGGACAAAAAGTGGGGAAAAGCCTTGAACTCATGGGCAAAGGAGGCAAATTCATCAACATAACACCAACAACACAGGTTCTAAGATCAACAATCAATAAATGGGACCTTATGAAACTGGAAAGTCGCTCTAAAGCAAAGGATACTATCATCAGAACAAAACAACAGCCTACAGAATGGGAAAGGATCTTCACCAACCCTATATCTCACAGAGGACTGATATCCAGAATATATAAAGAACATAAGAAGTTAAACACCCACAAACCAAATAATCCAGTTAAAAAATGGAGTACAGAGCTAAACAGAGAAGTCTCAGCAGAGGAATATCAAATGGCAGAGAAACACTTAAAGAAATGTTCAACATTTCGTCAGGGAAATACAAATCAAAACGACTTTGAGATTTCACCTTACACCCATCAGAATGGTTAAGATCAAAAACTCAAGTGACAATACATGCTGGAGATGTGGAGAAAGGGGAACCTTCCTCCACTGCTGGTGGAGGAATGGAAACTTGTACAACCACTCTGAAAATCAATCTGCGTTATCTCAGACAATTAGGAATAGTGCTACCTCAAGATCCCAGCTATACCTTTCCTAGGCATATATCCAAAAGATGCTCAAGTATACAACAAGGACATTTGCTCAACCATGTTCGTAGCAGCTTTATTTGTAATAGCCAGAAGCTGGAAACAACCTAGATATGCCTCAACTGAGGAATGGATGCAGAAATTGTGGTACATTTACACAATGGAATACTACTAAGCTATTAAAAACAAGGAAATTATGAAATTTGCAGGCAAATGGTGGGAACTAGAAAAGATCATCTTGACCTCTTCCTTTCCGATTTCTATCCCCTTGATCTCCTTTAGTTGTCTTAATGCTCTGGTCACCTTCTCCTGGAGGGTGCAGCCTTGCCAGACCACAGAGGAAGACAATGCAGGCAGTCCTAATGAGACCTGATATGCTAGGGTCAGATGGAAGGGGATGAGGACCTCCCCTATCAGTGGACTAGGGGAAGGGCATAGGGGAAGAAGAGAGAGGGAGGGTGGAGTTTGGAGGAGACCAGGAAGCGGGGCTACAACTGGATACAAATTGAATAAATTGTAACAAATGATAATTTTAAAAAATTTAAAAACATATATAGCATGGAATACATATTTTTAATAAGAAAAAAATCCAAAGCCAAGATGTATTCAAGTCATTTGCTTTGTGTGTGTTAATGCAGGCAAGTTAGAAACGTGTGCATAACCTTTTTTTCTGAGTCAAACAGGGAAGTCTGTACTTCCCGAGACTGTTGGGAGCACTCCATTAAAGAACTCAGCGTAGGTAAAGAGGTAAGAGTTGTTTTCCAGTAGCAAGTAAAACAATACTGCTTGTGTTTAAATTCTAGCTCTGCCATTTATTGTTTACCAGCCTTGAACAATTTAATCTCTCTATGACTCTTCTTTGCACGAACTAGTAGCCAATTTGTAGATTTTCTGTGAAGATTAAGGAACTATATAAAATGGATGCTTTTCTATCATTTTTGACCTGTAACAATGACAATTTTTGTGTCGGTCAGCCTCCTACATGTAAATTTCTTATGGTAGTACACTGAACAGAAGTGATGAAAAATATTACGAAATAGTAGCCACTACTGGCCTTACTTCTTTTATAGGTACAATTAACAAAGTAAGAACAGTCAGCGTGACAGATTCTTGAATGAAGCAGGGTCAAAAATGAGCAGATAAATCTCAGGATAGTCAGTGGAAGTAACATAATGAAAGCAATGACCATAAAGAAATTAAAATTAATTAATTAAAAATTAAAATTTTCCAAAACTGTATGTCCATCTGCAGAAAAGTGAGATTAAACCCTTATCTCTCACCCTGTACAAAATCCAATCTAATCTGTGTCATAGACTTCAATTTGAAACCAGGATTGCTAAAACTGCCAAAGGAAAGTAGAAAAAACACTGTTGGAGAAAATGTGAATCAGTGAAATTCTGTAGAGGTAAAGTGGTGGCTTCTTAAAAAAAAAAAAAAAACTAAACAAAACTACCATATGTTATCTTACTTCTTAGCATTTATCCAAAGGATTTTCTATCCTAAAAGTCTTTTGCACATCCATGTTTACCACTGTTTGTTTCATTTCGACAAGGAAATAGAATCGACCTGAAAAGTTTTGGCCACAAAGACAAGATTTTTCAGGAAAATAAATAACACTGCCTAACATTATTTTAAGAGCAGTAATCACTGAATGCTCTCTCTCCATGTGGGCTGCAGCTTGTAATTATCAACTGCATATGTCCATGGGGGAATGAAAAGAATTAAAATCCAGAAACCTGGAAAGGCCCAGGGCAGGCTTTCAGAGAAAAGATGGGAAAGACAACAAAGTGGAAGAAGGGAATGAAGGACATGAAAAGTACCCCAGGAAGTGGGGAAACAGGGAGACAAAGCAAGACAAAAAAAATAAGCCAAGATGAAATAGGAATAAGCCCCATGTAGAAACAAATTCTTTTGCAAACTTGTTTGTTTTTTTTTTTTTAATTAATCAATTTTTAAAGCTACAACTAGAACTACAGCTAGAAGTGGTCTTCAACAGAAAAGGGCCCATCCTAATGCCAAACACTCTGCCATTCCTGTAGTTCAGACTACATCCTGACCTTCCTGGGTACCTATAATTTCCCCTCCAGTTTCATTATTGCATCTAATCCCTTTAATGAAATATTCTAAATGAATCTTTCTAAAACAAAAGCTACTTTTTATCTTTAAAAAATAAATGAAGTCCATACTCATTAAGTTTGTTTGTCGGTATAAAATGGGTGTAGGCTGGGATTATCCCAAAGGCCAATATTCTGTGTAAGTCCTAGGAAGACTGCATCTCTTAAAGACAGGCTGATCCTGGCTGGCTGCTCCTACTTGGCTTTACTTCTTACCTCCTTCTGGCTCAAATACATCACCAGGCTCTTGCCCAGTCTATTCACACTGCTGGATTCACTTCAATTCTTTTAATTCTGTATCAATTATTAAGATTCATGATTTCAGCTTCCCCACTTCACATTTGAGTTTCTCAAGAATGAAGTTCTGTCACTTTTCCCTTGTTTGTGTGTGTGTGTGTGTGTGTGTGTGTGTGTGTGTGTGTGTGTGTGTATGTGTTTGAATCTGTTCTGGATCCGATAAGGAATGAAATTTTCCATTTATATATATATATATATATATATATATATATATATATATATATATATAATAGTCTACCCACAAATTCTTTCGGGACAGAGGGATATTCTTTGTGTTTGATCTTATAAACCTGCAGGCAGCTTGAAGACAAGATGTATTTTGAAGCTGCTACATATGGCCCCCTCAAGAACTAGTTTCTCTTCATAGAATTAATATAAGTGTTAATGGATTTCAATGAAAATCTGGTATTGCTGAGGCTCATAGCCAAACTTTGGGCAAAGTGCAGGGAACCTTATGAAAGAAGGGGGCTATAGAAAGACCTGGAGGGGACAGGAGCTACTCAAGGAGAGCAACAAAACCAAAAAATCTGGGCCCAGGAATCTTTTCTGAGACTAATACTCCAACCAAGAACCACGCATAGAAAAATATGTTTCTTTTTATTATTATTATTCAGTGGAACTCTTTATTGATATTGTTTTAAAAGGTCACTACAGTAGAAATATAGAAACTGTTAAGATGGGACCCTCACATATTTGAAAGTTTAAAAACCACTTTAGAATTTAAAATTCTACACAGTATATGTTTTTGATAACAAACTGAATGAAAAATGTGGTTCTTAATATTCACTTCTAAGTGATATAAGGTTATCTATCTGTGATCACCCAAAGACAGATCACCTCAAGCTAGCATGGAGGGAGCCCATTTGTTTTGTTTTTAAAATTCATGGTTGAATTTTTAAATACTTTATTATATGCAAGGTTACTTAGAAATTACCTAACTATAATTCTTAGAATGTTTAGGACTAGAACATTAAGGATTCAGAAGTCCCAAAGAGAAGGATTAGTGCATAAAGGAGCTTACAAACAAGCCTGAGATGGACCCCTGGACCCCACATGGTAGGAGATTACTCCCAAAAGTTGCCTTGACCTACATCCTTGTGCCATGGCATTCAAGTTCTTAATGAAACACAGCACAAACACAAACACAAACATAAACACACACACATACTTCATGGAAATATTAAAAAAAAAGAAGTTAGGATTCAAAAATTCCAAACATGAAACTTTAGAACTTCAATCGTCACGTTTTAAAAAGGAAGCCCAAAAAGATTAGGTAACAAGTTGAAGGTTGAGTTATTGATTCCAAATTTTCTATTTGATACTACTCTTATTTAAGTAAATACGATGTCATTATATGTGATATATGAGATAAATAATAGCAAATCAGTTTTCTTTTTTTTTTAATGAGACCATTCATTTAGTTTTCTCTCATTCCATTTTAATTCAGCTCACACTTATAAAATTATGTGTATATCCCATATTTTCATCTCATGAATTAGTAGTGGGCATGCATTAGTTAGTATACAAGGTAAGCAGCTATAAAAATGATCTCCAACAGAGCTAAACAGAGAATTCTCAATAAAGGAATATCAAATGGCAGAGAAACACCTAAAGAAATGTTCAACGTCATTAGCCATCAGGGAAATGCAAATCAAAATGACCCTGAGATTTTACCTTACACCTATCAGAATGGCCAAGATCAAAAATTCAAGTGACAACACATGCTGGAGAGGTTGTGGAGAAAAGGGAACCCTCCTCCACTGCTGGTGGGAATGGAAACTTGTACAACCACTCTGAAAATCAATTTGGTGCTTTCTCAGACAATTAGGAATAGCGCTTCCTCAAGATCCAGCTAAACCACTCCTAGGAATATATCCAGGAGATGCTCAATTACACAAGAAGGACATTTGCTCAACCATGTTGGTAGCAGCTTTATTTGTAATAGCCAGAAGCTGAAAACAGCCCAGATGCCCCTCAAATGAAGAATGGATGCAGAAATTATGGTACATCTACACAATGGAGTGTTACTCTGCAATGAAAAATAAGGAAATCATGAAATTTGCAGGTAAATGGTAGGACCTGGAAAGGATCATCCTGAATGAGCTGTCCCAGAAGCAGAAAGACACACATGGTATATACTCACTCATATAGACATATAACATAGGATAAACCTACTAAAATCTGTACATCTAAAGAAACTAATTAAGAGGGAGGACTCTGGCTAAAATGCTCAATCCCCATCCTAAAAGGCAAAGAGGATGGACATCAGAAGAAGAAGAAAACAAGAAACAAGTTAGGAGCCTGCCACAGAGGGCCTCTGAAAGGTTCTGCCCTGCAGACTATCAAAGCAGATGCTGAGACTTATGGCCAACAGTTAGGCAGAGTGCATGGACTCTTATGAAAGAAGTGGGAAATAGTACAATCTGGAGAGGACAGGAGCTCCACAAAGAGATCAACAGAACCAAAAAATGTGAGCACAAGGGTCTTTCCTGAAACTCATACTCCAACCAAGTACAATGCATGGAGATAACCTAGAACCCCTGCACAGATGTAGCCCATGGCAGTTCAGTGTCCAAGTGGGTTCCATAGTAATGGGAACAAGCAACTGCCTCTGACATGAACTGATTGACCTGCTCTTTGATCACCTCACCCTGATGGGGGAACAGCCTTACCAGGTCACAGAGGAAGACAAATGCATCCACTCCTGATATGATCTGATAGACCAAGATCAGAAGGAAGGAGAGGAAGGCCTCCCTATAAGTGGACTTGGGAAGGGGCATGTGTGGAGAAGGGGGAGGGAAGATGAGATTGGGATGGGAGAAAGGAGGGGTTTATGGGGGGATACAAAGTGAATAAAGTGTAATTAATAAAAATTAAAATTAAAATATTAAAAAAAGAATGATCCCCAAGTAAAATACTTTAAATGAAGCAAAAGTTAGTTTGTCTCTCTTGGAGTTAAATAGCTCCGGCTTAGAATCCTCCCATCTCTCATTAGAGTCAGCTTTCTCATTCTTCATCCTTGGAGAAAAGTCACAATCAAGCTAGCATTTCAGTTCACAAGAAGACAAAAGACTGGAGATGTATTCTAGCTTGTCTTTAGTTTGATGTTTTCTTTTTCCCTTATGTTAGCAAAAGAGGTCAAGTAGGCAAACTTACCAGCAAAAATAATTATAAATGGAAATTTCCTTAGGATTCATGTGTACAGTTTAAATTTGATATATTGTGGAAATGGAAAGAAGGGATGGAATTGTAAAGAGGTTAATAAGCTGTATTAGAAGTAATTACATGTAGGTATATACCTCTTATGACAATCTTAACATGACATTCTGCAAGTATTTAATTAATTCTTTATTAAGTTCTAGACACAAAGAAGTACTAACACCAATTCTCCTCAAACTATTCCACAAAATAGAAATAGAAGGAACACTACCAAACTCATTCTATGAAGCCATAGTCACCTTGATACCTAAACCACACAAAGATCCAACAAAAAAAAGAGAACTTCAGACCTATCTCTCTTATGAACATTGATGCAAATATACTCAATAAAATACTTGCAAACCGAATCCAAGAACACATCAAAGATATCATCCACCATGACCAAGTAGGCTTCATCCCAGGAATGCAAGGGTGGTTCAACATACGGAAATCCATCAATGTAATCCACCACATAAACAAAATGAAGGAGAAAAACCACATGATCATCTCCTTAGATGCTGAAAAAGCATTTGACAAAGTCCAACACCCATTTATGTTTAAAGTCTTGGAGAGATCAAGGATACAAGGCACATACCTAAAGATAGTAAAGGCAATATACAGCAAGCCTATAGCCAACATCAAACTCAATGGAGAGAAACTTAAATCAATCCCACTGAAATCAGGGACAAGACAAGGCTGCCCACAATCTCCATATCTCTTCAACATTGTACTTGAAGTCCTAGCCAGAGCAATAAGACAACTAAAGGAGATCAAGGGGATACAAATCAGAAAGGAAGAGGTCAAAGTGTCACTATTTGCAGATGATATGATAGTATACATGAGCGACCCCAAAGATTCAACCAGAGAACTTCTTCAGCTGATAAACACCTTCAGCAAATTGGCAGGATACAAAATCAACTCAAAAAAATCAGAAGCCCTTGTGTATACCAAAGACAAAAAGACTGAGAAAGAAATTAGGGAAACAACACCCTTCACAATAGCCACTAATAACATAAAGTACCTTGGTGTGACTCTAACCAAGCAAGTGAAAGACCTGTTTGAGAAAAACTTCAAGTCTTTGAAGAAAGAAATTGAAGAAGATCTCAGAAGATGGAAAGATCTCCCGTGCTCATGGATTGGTAGAATTAACATTGTGAAAATGGCCATCCTGCCAAAAGCAATCTACAGATTCAATGCAATTCCCATCAAAATACCAACTCAATTCTTTACAGACCTTGAACAAAGATTCTCAGCTTCATATGGAGAAACAAAAAACCCAGAATCTCCAAAACGATCCTGTACAACAACAGATCATCTGGAGGTATCTCCATTCCCGATCTCAAGCTGTACTACAGGGCAACAGTAATAAAAACTGCATGGTATTGGCATAGAAACAGAAAGGAGGATCAATGGAACCGCATAGAAGACCCAGAAATAAACCCACACACCTATGAATACTCAATATTTGACAAAGAAGCCAAATCCATTCAATGGAAAAAAGACAGCATCTTCAACAAATGGTGCTGGACCAACTGGATGTCTACATGCAGAAAAATGAAAATAGATCCATATTTATCACCCTGCACAAAACTAAAGTCCAAGTGGATCAAGGACCTCAACATAAAACCAGATACTCTAAATCAGTTGGAAAAAAAAGTGGGAAACAGCCTAGAACTCATTGGCACAGGAGACAACTTCCTGAACAGAACACCAACAGCACAGTCTCTAAGAGCAACAATCAATAAATGGGACCTCATGAAACTGAAAAGCTTCTGTAAAGCAAAAGACACTGTCATCAAAACAAATAGACAGCCTACATATTGGGAAAGAATCTTCACTAACCCTTTATCTGACAGAGGACTAATATCGAGTATATACAAAGAACTAAAGAAGCTGAAAAGCAGCAAACCAAGTAATCCACTTAAAAATGGGGAACAGAGCTAAACAGAGAATTCTCGAAAGAGGAACATCGAATGGCAGAGAAACACTTAAAGAAATGCTCAACCTCATTAGCCATTAGGGAAATGCAAATCAAAACGACCCTGAGATTTCACCTTACACCCATCAGAATGGCCAAGATGAAAAACTCAAGTGATAGCACATGCTGGAGAGGTTGTGGAGAAAAGGGAACCCTCCTCCATTGCTGGTGGGAATGTAAACTGGTTCAACCACTTTGGAAGTCAATCTGGCGCTTTCTCAGACAACTAGGAGTAGTGCTACCTCAAGACCCAGCTATACCACTCCTAGGTATATACCCAAAATTTGCTCAAGTACACAACAAGGACATTTGTTCAACCATGTTCGTAGCAGCTTTATTTGTAATAGCCAGAACTTGGAAACAACCCAGATGTCCATCAATGGAGGAATGGATACAGAAATTGTGGTATTTTTACACAACGGAATACTACTCAGCAATCAAAAAGGAGGAAATCATGAAATTTGCAGGCAAGTGGTGGGATCTAGAAAAGATCATTCTGAGTGAAGTATCCCAGAAGGAGAAAGACGAACTTGGTATATACTCGCTTATATAGATCTACAAGATATGATAAACATAATGAAATCTACACACCTAAAGAAGATAATCAAGAAAGTGGACACAGGCGAAGGTGATTAATCCTCATTTAGAAAGACAAATGGGATGTGCATTGAACTTATGACAGGAGTCTCCCACAAAAGGCATCTGAAAGACTCTACCTAGCAGTGTTTCAAAGCAGACACTAAGACTCATAACCAAACCCTCAGCAGAGTGCAGGGAATCATATGAAAGAAGGGAAGTTAGTATGATATGGAAAGGATAGGAGCTCTACAAGGACCAAATATATCAGGGCACAGGGTCTTTTCTGAGACTGACACTCAACCAAGGAACATCTATGGATATAACCTAGAACTTCTGCTCAGATGTGGCCCGTGGTAGCTCAGTAACCAAGTAGTTTTCCAAAGTAAGGGGAACACGGACTATTTCTAACAGGATTTCAAGGGCAGGCTCTTTGACCTCCCCCCCCCACCAGGGGAGGAGCAGTCTGTTAGGTCACAGAGGAGGACTTTGCAGCCAGCCCTGAAGGTACCTGATAAAACAGGGTCAAATGAAAGGGGAGGAGGTCCTCCTCTATCAGTAGACTTGTAAAGGGGCAGGGAGGAGACCAGGGAGGGAGTGCGGGGTTGGGGAGGGAATGAGGGAGCGGGATACAGCTGGGACACAGAGTTAACAAAATGTAACTAAAAAAAATAAAATTAAATTAAAAAAAAAAGAAGGAAAAAAAAAGTTCTAGACAAAGTATGTAGTACAAATCAGCCCAAAAGTGAAATTATAATATAATGGAAAAATTCTGAAAATAAAATGCCAAGAAAGAATCTAGCGACCAAATTTTAACCTGTAGGTTCGTGATGACTGAAAAGTCATTATCTATTCATCTGTCTAAAAATCTTTACATTAAAGTTAAATGGTTTACCTAACCAAGTGAGTGTTCATTGTAAGAAAGCTAAATACAAATGTGTCCCAATCATAAACAATCTAAGATACTGTTTCAAATTGTAAATATTTTAAAGAAACTCAATCTCTGATGTACCATTTTACACACACACACACACACACACACACACACACACACACACACCACTTCGAATGGCTGGCTCCAACTCCTACCTTCTGAGTAAGCTCAGGCTTCTTAACACAGTGGAGAAGCACCTTCCTCCATTTCCCCAGTCAGGATGCTTCAACACTGTGCCAAATATGTTTGCTGATTTAACATTTAACATGTGTCCATTCCAAGCAGGTGGAATGCATTGAGTTGGAAAATGATTGTTCAGAGGCATATGCTTCCCCTAGATATTTTCCCCTAGATATTCTATTTTCTCCAAACATCATGATTATCATGAATTATTGTCTTTCAGGTAAAAAGATTTGTCTATTCACTCCCCCACCAACATTACTTCCAGTTTTTCATGAAAGTGATGTGAATTTTTTTACATCATGATAAATACAATCAAATTGATAAGATTCTTAAGAAATCAAGAAATAGTTTTTCTACATTTAGTGTGTTTCCTTAAACAATTTAACGATATCTGTAACTTTCACAGCACAGAGCTTTGTAGTCATAGACAGGGAGCAAAGCCCTTCCCTTTCCCATTTCCACTTAAGTAAATCAAACAAGCCTGAATATTTCTGGTTTTGTTGATTTTCCCATTCCTTGTTTTAAAAACAGAGCTTTTCAACAGTTTGTAGTAAATATCACATACCTGAACTAACATGAGAAATTTCAATATTTACCTGTGGGACCAATCAAAATCAATCTTAGGCTGTGACTTAGAATGTTGAGCACATGTTCTAACACCAACATGGAGCTCATGCCAGCGGATGAAGTATGAAAACACTACACGATGCTTAGCAAAGCACTTCAAAACTCCCTTTGCAGCTGTAGACTAGTTAAACAGTCTCTCTTATTATACCTTTTCATCTTTTTTTTTCTGTTTAAGACAGTAGTACATAATGATGCTTTATGATTTAAAGATTATAATATCAGACATAAATTAGTCTGTAACACCCACTGAGCACTGACTGCATGCTGTGAATCAGGCGAATTGCTCGAGATAGAAGAGTGGAAATGCTTTTTAAACACACTCGTAGTAAAAAAAAAAAAAATAGTTGTGGGATGGTATTAATGTTTACTAGAAATGGTTCCTGTACTTTCTACACACAAAAAGTTTATTTCTGCAATGGTAACCAAAATTACCATGCCCTTGATGACAACAGCTTTCTTATTTTATCTAACAGTTCTTCACACTTTGTGATCCCTTTTAAAATCAATTCTATTAAGGCACGATTTGCTTACAATAAAATCACCCATTTTAGGTGTTATATGAGTTCTGACAAATGGACACTGGCTACAACCACTGCTGCGGTCTGCTTCGGTTTATCTCATAGAAGTCATATCTGGGCTTCCTAATTGAGCGGTATGTGGTAATGACTGTGGGGCAGATCATCACTTGGGGACCAGCACTTCAACCGAAAGTGCTAAGTAGAGTCATTATGCAAAGGGAATCACTCTGAGGGCCAGGAGATCCTCAACAACATCACTCCTACTTGTGGTTTGGAAATTAGGCACAAGAAGGCCAATTGGCAGATAATGCTGCTGCTCTGAGGCTTGTGTACAAACTGAAAGGTTGAAGTACACCCTTTCAGCACCAGCTTCCCTCTCCAGGACCCACTCTCTTTGGCTTCTAGCAGCCAAAGCAATGGTGCAGCCAGCTCTTAGAGTTCCTCCTCATGCCCGCCCTGCAGAAAAGCCTGTTGTCCTGTCTGGAGTGTCCTCTTCAGCAACACATTCCAAGCTGCTTTGGCCCCGGGAATCTAAACTGGAGCCTGACGACAGATAACTGAAATCTTTAAGAGAACTCCAAAAGGGGGAGGGGGCGAGCAAGGTCGGGGCCGGGAAGAAACTGGAGAGGCACCATCATCTCACACTGTGCTGTCAGCTGCTTTAGCCGACTGAGAAATACAGTTCTTCGGACTGGATGAAGTTTCAACGATAACCTTTGTTGGGAAATGGTATCAAAGGACGAAGGTGTCACTTTTAAACATGTAACTTAGTACTAACAGTCCTGTTCATTTCTCTGGCCACTTTAACTCTTAAAAGTGTCACAGTGCAAGGATCACTTATGTAGAAGACTAGTTTATCAGTAGAAGCAAGGTTATGTCCATAAAGAAGAAGCACAGTGCCTTGGGGGGAAAAGACATAAATAATTTTTAGGCAACAGATAGGTAAAAGTACGCATTAAACTGAAATGTACCAACTGACTTCTCCGAAATCAGCTACTTCTTTTACCTGCTCTGCCTACAATTTCCACCAGAGATATACCATTTGCATTTGAAGGTGATACTCAAAACAATATTTAATACCACCTCTCAAAAAAAAAAAAAAAAAAGACAGTTGGCATTAATTTAGTGAGTACTGTGTCACAACTAGTACTCCCAGGAGAAAAGTGAAATAGTCCACACCAGCTAATATTTGTAATTAGATAAAAAAAATGAATAGTGAATACTATGTATATATACATATATGTGCGTATATGCATATATTTAGACACTTGGTGAAGGGTGTGCACACATAAATGGGGGTAGAATTTTACCACCAATTCAGTCTTTAATTGGTTTTCTCTATTTTGCTTTTTGTACTCCAAATGGTTTGGCTCAATTATTACTTCCATAATGTCTGAAAATTGAAGTAGAAACCAGAACCACAGGTATTATTCACTGATGGGAATGACTGATGCACACCCCTACTGCCTAATTTAAAGTTTCGGAAGCTTGGCCTTTCTCTCATGAATGACATGCATTGACCTATTTACTTCTTGTAATTTTTATTCCACATTATTCATTTAATTAAAATATAATAACATTATTTCTCCCTTCCTTTTTCTTCCTCCACTCTACTCCCCAAATCTAACCACCCCATACATATACATACTTATGACTGCCTCATCTTTAACCATTATTTCTTCAAATACATAAAAATGAATTAATATACAACTACAATTTGCTAGCTGGGTCCAATTTGAATCACTAAATATTTAAAGTTTTTATTTTGCTTTGTTTTGTTTTGTTTGTATTTGTTTTTCTGGACAGGGTTTCTCTGTGTAGCCTGACTATCCTGAAATTCACTCTGTAGACCAGGCTGGCCTTGAACTCAGAGACTCATGAGCCTTTGCCTCCTGAGTGCTGGGTTTAAATGCGTGTGCCACCACCCAGGTTTAAAGTTTTTATTTTAAAAGTATTTAATTTTAACGTTCAATAAATGAGGACTAAGATGCTTGGGAAATATATTTTTGAAAAATAATTAAAATTTGTTATAAAGATTATATTGAAAATTACTGTTAATACTAGAGAGCTAAAACATGTCAGGGTTTCACCTTGTCTTCTCTCATTAACCAATTAAGGTATTTTAAAACTCAACTAAAATTACCAAGAAGACACAAGAGCATCATTCACTTTTTTCTCTATCAGTCAATTTTATAAAACAGCATACTCATTTAAACGATATTCATTTTTAAATAAAAATGGTGACATGGCTGCTATTAATTGCTCTCAACTTGAACTTTAGTTTAACGCAGATACTGTCTTTGCTATTTGAATTTAACTGCGGACTAAAGTACTAATAGCTCATCACCAAACCATGAGTACAACAGCTTCCTGTAGGAGGCTTTAGAAAGCTAGCCCTTAGGGCTGAGGAGAGTGTTCAGTGGTTAGAGCGCTGCTTGCACAGTCTGAGGATCTGAATTTGGACCTCCAAGAACCACAAGAAAAGTTGGGTGTTATGGTGTACTAACCGAACCTCTGTAGAGAAGAAACAAACCATAGAGGTTCAGTGGCCAACTGAAAACCTTAAGGTGAGAGGCTCAGTGGGAGACTCTGTCTCCATATGATGAGGTGGATCCCTGTCTCCTTGAGGAGCTATTGACAGCTGATAGTTTAACTGGAGGAGGGGTGTCATCTTCTTTGGTGATGTTGCCTCTAGTAGGTGGGCTAGGCTGCAGTAAAAGACTCTCTGGCAATGTTTATGCAAACAACCTAATTCAACTCAGTGGGTCACAAAAGGGATGAAAAAGAAGGAAGGAGAGAGGCCAGGAGAGAGGCATTGGGGGTTACATGCAAATAGGAAGAAAACGGACTCATAAGAATGGGTTTGGTGGAATAAAATGCCCTGTCAGTGTGATAAAATACCCTGGCAAATGTCTTTTAAGGGAGAAAATAAAGGTTTTTTTTTTTTTTTCTTCCAGGATGTTCAAAATACATCAGTCATGACAAGAGAGACAGGGGGGAGCTTCAAGCAGATTTTCACATCTTCACCCACCTTCAGGAGAGAGTGATGAATACATGCTGCCGCCCCATCAGCTTCTGTCGGGAGCCGCTCCCGCCATTACAAGATGGCGCCGGCTTCCTGCTTCCTGGTTCTTCTTGCCAGCATTTTCGCGCTTCTTGCCTGCGCCGCCCTGCAGTTTACGCATGCGCAGCTTTATGCTAATGAGGGTTTAGGCTGCACTCCAATTGCCAGCCATATGCTTATGAAGACTTGAACAGAGCACCAATTACAGATGAACACGCCTCTCTGCTGGCTATTTAAGCAGAGCACAACCCGGGGTCTGGGTCCTTCACCATCTGCAAGAAAGAGCTGTTCAATAAACTTGCCGCTGAAGAAATCCTCGGTTGTTGCGTCGTCCTTATCGGCAAAGGCCGCGCGCGACAAGTGGTGCCGAAACCCGGGAGCCGCCGAACCCCGGAGTGGAGGATCGCTTCGAAGGACCCCGACTGCTCGTCGAGTAAGGATTCAAAGTCAGTGGCGTGAGAACCGAGGTACTTTTCTGCAAGGTATGATTGATTGGATGTGGGGCGGATTGTTTGTTGCCTGCTGTTTCATTTACATTTTGTTTTGCTGTCCGTGCCTTAATTGCGGGAAACGAGGTAAAGTGTGTGTTTCTCCACCTTGTGATACAAACGGATTGTAAGCCTCAGATAGATAACTGAGCCGTCCTTCCCACTCCTGTAGATAAAGGAAGCATGGGAAATCATCCAGTAAAGCCGTTTTTAGAAGTGGTGCACGTATTACTTAAGGAGAAGGATTTAAAAATTTCGAGGTATGTGCTCCGTAATTTTATTAAGGAAGTGGATCGGGTGGCTCCGTGGTTTCAAATATCGGGCGACCTGACTACAGGTTGTTGGGACAAGTTAGGCCATGACTTAGAAGAAGAGAAAGAGAAGGGAACATTGAGGCCAGGGACTTTTCCTATCTACAAGTTGATTAAATCATGTTTGAAAGATGAGAAATGCAAAGACAAAGTGAAAGAAGGGCAGAGGGTGTTGGCAGATCACCAAGATAGTCTATCCGAAGCAGAAAAGGGAATTAAGACCGGTAAATCCCCTAAGGATGGGACCAAAGAAGATAAGGCTAAAGCGCCGAAGGCGCGAAAGCTAGTTAAGAAGTTTAAGAAACCAAAACAGACTGGTAGCAAGGAAAAGAAAAAGGTCGCCTCGTCATCGAGCGAGCCGGAGTCTACAGAGAGCGAAAACAGCTCTTCTGAGAATCAACAAACTGATGAGGAATCAGGGCTCGACCCTGACGAGCAGGCAGAGTTGGATGAGGAAGCAGCTAAATATGAGGAAGGGCGTTACCGCCCGGATCCGCCACCATATGTGGCCTATGCTGGCACTTCCGGGTTCTCCATGCGGAAGTCAGCCACTAAAAAACCCAAATCTGCAGAGACAAAATTTTCCCTGATATCAAAAAAAGAGAGAAAGCGGATTAAAACCGCGTTCCCAGTCTGGGAGGACACTCAGAATAATAGACATCATTCTCCTTTAGATCTTAAACAGTTGAAGGCATTAGCAGAAGCAGTCCAGACATATGGCGTCAGTGCCTCCTTTACAGTGGCGCTGATAGAAAGACTGGCTGACAATGCCATGACTCCAGACGATTGGTACAATACTGTAAGAGCCTGTCTAACCATGGGACAGTATTTAGACTGGAAATCTATTTTCCATGAGCTATGCTCTGTGCAGGCTAATCGAAACATAGCCAACCAGCGGCCTCAATGGAATTATGATACAAGGCCAGTGGGTAGTTAATCAGACCTTATACCCACCTGAAGTATATGAACAAATACCGGTAACAAATCAAAGCTTGGCAGCAGCTGTGCTCTCTGCTCTTATAATCATTAAAGGACCGGATCTTATTTTTATAAGATCCAGGGGAGCTGTGTGTATTTTCCCACAGGACCAAGATGAACCTGGAGGTGGAGACCCAGGAGATCCGCTGGGGGATCCTATCAACATTCCCACGACCAATGCCAGTCATGTATGATGCACAAGTCTTCCCCCGGCTCTTTACCACCAATGACTCCATAGGGCTACCATATTTGCCAATGTCTCAACAATCTAATTGGTCTGCCGAATTTGATGAGACAATGAGAAAATTACGCCTAGCAATTGTTCAAATTAATTCCACTCGCCTAGATGTTTCTGTTACTCAAGGATTATTTAACTGGTTGTCCTCTGCATTTTCCTATTTTAAAGAATGGATTGGTGTAGGAATGTTTGGCATGTCTATGCTCGCGGGGCTGTTCCTCTGTTTTTGGTTGCTCTGCCGTTTTAAGAGACAGCAACATCTTAAAAATGTGGCCATGGTTTAGGCTATGTTGGTTGTGGAACAGGGAGCCTCCCCCCAAGTTTGGCTTAACATGCTCAGTCGTTGAGACACTGTCTGAACTTGTAGCACTCCTGATGGGCACAGGTTCCCATTGCACCAGGATGCTGTTCAAGACAGATTTCTGCACCTCCCAGGGCTCAGGTTCCCATTGCACGGGACTCAAGGTACAGAGGGTCTCTTACACTGTGTAAACTCCTTGATCGCTGATGCTGTTGGCTCAGCAGGCTGATCGGTAACCTCATGGTGTGTTATTTTTCTGATTGAGATGGCCTTTAATATATATAAAAGGGGGAGATGTCGGGAGCCGCTCCCGCCATTACAAGATGGCGCCAGCTTCCTGCTTCCTGGTTCTTCTTGCCAGCATTTTCGCGCTTCTTGC